>NW_026735284.1:0-145000 GCF_949786415.1 Peromyscus eremicus | reverse complement strand
TGGTAATAAAGTAACTGTTGCGCTCCAATTGCCATACACAGTATAAATAGCACTCGCATCTGTTCCCAGCAAGTACAGTGTATTGGACTGAAGCGGAGCTACTGTTCTTGTCAGTTTCCTAAGCAGAGTTGAACTAGATATGGCCCGTGTGTGTAGGAAGCACAGTTGTTTTGTTCTGAGCAAGCTCATTGTTCGGACCCCATATGAACCACAGTAGAATAGAAGACTGCTCTTTTCTCAAAAGCAGAGTGTGTTTCTTGTAAGGCGAGCTAGCGTTTGTTTCCCAGTCCTAAATGGATTTGAATCACATGCAGTTTTTGGTCCTACGAGCAAGAGTTGTTTTCTGGAAAGGAAAGTCACTATTGTGCTCCCATTTACATACACAGTGCAAATAGCACTCGCATCTGTTCCCAGCAAGTACAGTGTATTAGACTGAAGATGAGCTACTGTTCTTGTCAGTTTCCTAAGCAGAGTTGAACTAGATATGGCCCCTGTGTGTAGGAAGCACAGTTCTTTTGTTCTGAGCCAGCTCACTGTTCGGACCCCATAGGAAACACAGTAGAGTAGAAGAGTGCTCTTTTCTCAAAAACAGTGTGTGTTTCTTGTAAGGCGAGCTAGCGTTTGTTTCCCAGTTCTAAATGGAGTTGAATCACATGCAGTTTCTGTTCCTATGAGCAAGAATTGTTTTCTGGGAAGAAGAGTCACTATTGTGCTCCCATTGCCATACACAGTGCAAATAGCACACGCCTCTGTTCCCAGCAAGTACAGTGTATTGGACTGAAGAGGAGCTACTGTTCATGTCAGTTTCCTAAGCAGAGTTGAACTAATTATGGCCCCTGTGTGTAGGAAGCACAGTTCTTTTGTTCTGAGCAAGCTCACTGTTCGGACACCATAGGAAACACAGTAGAGTAGAAGAGTGCTCTTTTCTCAAAAGCAGAGTGTGTTTCTTGTAAGGTGAGCTAGTGTTTGTTTCCCAATCCTAAATGGAGATGAATCACATGCATTTTCTTGTCCTATGAGCAAGAGTAGTTTTCTGGGAAGAAGAGTCACTATTGCGTTCCCATTGTCATACAAAGGGCAAATAGCACTGGCGTCTGTTCCCAGCATATACAGTGTATTGGACTGAAGAGGATCTACTGTTCTTTTCAGTTTCCTAAGCAGAATTGAACTAGATATGGCCGTATTTGTATGAAGCACAGTTCTTTTGTTCTGAGCAAGCTGACTGTTCTGGCCCTATAGGAAACACAGTATTGTAGAAGAGTGCTCTTTTCTCAAAATCAGAGTGTGTTTTTTGTAAGGGGAGCTAGCGTTTGTTTCCCAGTCTTAAATGGAGTTGAATCACATGCAGTTTCTTGTCCTACGAGCAAGAGTTGTTTTCTGGTAAGAAGAGTCACTATTGTGCTCCCCTTGTCATACACAGTGCAAATAGCACTCGCGTCTGTTCCCAGCAAGTACAGTGTATTGGACTAAAGGGGAGCTACTGTTCTTGTCAGTTTCCTAAGCAGAGTTGAACTAGATATGGCCCGTGTGTGTAGGAAGCACAGTTCTTTTGTTCTGAGCAAGCTCACTGTTCGGACACCATAGGAAACACAGTAGAGTAGAAGAGTGCTCTTTTCTCAAAAGCAGAGTGTGTTTCTTGTAAGGTGAGCTAGCGTTTGTTTCCCAATCCTAAATGGAGATGAATCACATGCAGTTTCTCGTCCTACGAGCAAGAGTTGTTTTCTGGTAAGAAGAGTCACTATTGCGCTCCCATTGTCATACACAGGGCAATTAGCACTGGCGTCTGTTCCCAGCATGTACAGTGTATTGGACTGAAGAGGATCTACTGTTCTTGTCAGTTTCCTAAGCAGAATTGAACTAGATATGCCCGTGTGTGTAGGAAGCACAGTTTTTTGTTCTGAGCAAGCTCACTGTTCTGGCCCCATAGGAAACAAAGTAGAGTAGAAGAGTGATGGTTTCAAAAAAGCAGAGTGTGTTTCTTGTAAGGCGAGCTAGCGTTTGTTTCCCAGTCCTAAATGGAGTTGAATCACATGCAGTTTCTGGTCCTACAAGCAAGAGTTGTTTTCTGGTAAGGAAAGTCACTATTGCGCCCCATTGCCATACACATTCAAATAGCACTCGCGTCTGTTCCCAGCAAGTGCAGTGTATTGGACTGAAGAGGAGCTACTGTTCTTGTCAGTTTCCTAAGCAGAGTTGAACTAGATGTGGCCCATGTGTGTAGGAAACACAGTTCTTTTGTTCTTAGCAAGCTCTCTGTACGGACCTCATAAGAAACACAGTTGGGTAGAAGACTGCTCTTTTCTCAAAAGCAGAGTGTGTTTCTTGTAAGGCGAGCTAGCGTTTGTTTCCCAATCCTAAATGGAGATGAATCACATGCAGTTGCTTGTCCTTCAAGTAAGAGATGTTTTCTAGTAAGAAGAGTCACTATTGCGCTCCCATTGTCATACACAGGGCAAATAGCACTGGCGTCTGTTCCCAGCATGTACAGTGTATTGGACTGAAGAGCATCTACTGTTCTTCTCAGTTTCCTAAGCAGAGTTGAACTAGATATGGCCCATGTGTGTAGGAAGCACAGTTCTTTTGTTCTGAGATTGCTCACTGTTCCAGCCTTGTAGGAAAGACATTAGAGTAGAAGAGTGCTCCTTTCTCAAAAGCAGAGTGTGTTTCTTGTAAGTCAAGCTAGCGTTTGTTTCCAAGTCCTAAATGGAGTTGAATCACATGCAGTTTCTGGTCCTACGAGCAAGAGTTGTTATCTGGTAAGAAGAGTCACTATTGCGCTTCCATTGTCATAAACGGGGCAAATAGCACTGGCATCTGTTCCCACCAAGTACAGTGTATTGGAATGAAGAGGAGCTGCTGTTCTTGTCAGTTTCCTAAGCATAATTGAACTAGATATGGCCCGTGTCTGTAGGAAGCACAGTTCTTTTGTTCTGAGCAAGCTCACTGTTCGGACCCCATAGGATACACAGTAGAGTAGAGGAGTGCTCCTTTCTCAAAAGCAGAGTGTGTTTCTTGTAAGGCAAGCTAGCATTTGTTTCCCAGTCCTAAATGGAGTTGAATCACATCCTGTTTTTGGTCCTACGAACAAGAGTTGTTTTCTGGTAATAAAGTCACTGTTGCGCTCCCATTGCCATACACAGTATAAATAGCACTCGCATCTGTTCCCAGCAAGTACAGTGTATTGGACTGAAGCGGAGCTACTGTTCTTGTCAGTTTCCTAAGCAGAGTAGAACTAGATATGGCCCGTGTGTGTAGGAAGCACAGTTCTTTTGTTCTGAGCAAGCTCATTGTTCGGACCCCATATGAACCACAGTAGAATAGAAGACTGCTCTTTTCTCAAAAGCAGAGTGTGTTTCTTGTAAGGCGAGCTAGCGTTTGTTTCCCAGTCCTAAATGGATTTGAATCACATGCAGTTTTTGGTCCTATGAGCAAGAGTTGTTTTCTGGAAAGGAAAGTCACTATTGTGCTCCCATTTACATACACAGTGCAAATAGCACTCGCATCTGTTCCCAGCAAGTACAGTGTATTGGACTGAAGATGAGCTACTGTTCTTGTCAGTTTCCTAAGCAGAGTTGAACTAGATATGGCCCCTGTGTGTAGGAAGCACAGTTCTTTTGTTCTGAGCAAGCTCATTGTTCGGACCCCATAGGAAACACAGTAGAGTAGAAGAGTGCTCTTTTCACAAAAACAGTGTGTGTTTCTTGTAAGGCGAGCTAGCGTTTGTTTCCCAGTTCTAAATGGAGTTGAATCACATGCAGTTTCTGTTCCTATGAGCAAGAATTGTTTTCTGGGAAGAAGAGTCACTATTGTGCTCCCATTGCCATACACAGTGCAAATAGCACTCGTGTCTGTTCCCAGCAAGTACAGTGTATTGGACTGAAGAGGAGCTATTGTTCATGTCAGTTTCCTAACCAGAGTTGAACTAATTATGGCCCCTGTGTGTAGGAAGCACAGTTCTTTTGTTCTGAACAAGCTCACTGTTCGGACACCATAGGAAACACAGTAGAGTAGAAGAGTGCTCTTTTCTCAAAAGCAGAGTGTGTTTCTTGTAAGGTGAGCTAGCGTTTGATTTTCCGATTCCTAATGGAGTTGAATCACATGCAGTTTCTTGTCCTATGAGAAAAAGTTGTTTTCTGGTAAGAAGAGTCACTATTGCGCTCCCATTGTCATACACAGGGCAAATAGCACTGGCGTCTGTTCCCAGCATGTACCGTGTATTGGACTGAAGAGGATCTACAGTTCTTGTTAGTTTCCTAAGCAGAGTTGAACTAGATATGGACCGTGTGTGTAGGAAGCACAGTTCTTTTGTTCTGCGAATGCTCACTGTTCTGGCCCTATAGGAAACACATTAGAGTAGAAGACTACTCTTTTCTCAAAAGCAGAGTGTGTTTCTTGTACGTCGAGCTAGCGTTTGTTTCCCCATCCTAAATGGAGTTGAATCCCATGCAGTTTCTGGTCCTACCAGCAAGAGTTCTTTTCTGGTAAGAAGAGTCACTATTGTGCTCCCATTGTCATACACAAGGCAAATAGCACTGGCGTCTAATCCCAGCAAGTACAGTGTATTGGACTGAAGAGGATCTACCTTTCTTGTCAGTTTCCTAAGCAGAGTTGAATTAGATATGGCCCGTGTGTGTAGGAAGCACAGTTCTTTTGTTCTGAGCAAGCTCACTGTTCGGACCCCATAGGAAACACAGTAGAGTAGAAGAGTGCTCTTTTCTCAAAAGCAGAGTGTGTTTCTTGTAAGGCGAGCTAGCATTTGTTTCCCTGTCCTAAACGGAGTTGAATCACATCCTGTTATTGGTCTTACGAGCAAGAGTTGTTTTCTGGTAAGGAAAGTCACTATTGCACTCCCATTTCCAGACACAGTGCAAATAGCACTCACGTCTGTTCCAAGCAAGTACAGTGTATTGGACTGAAGAGGAGCTACTGTTCTTGTCAGTTTCCTAAGTAGAGTTGAACCAGATATGGCCCGTGTGTGTAGGAAGCACAGTTCTTTTGTTCGGAGCAAGCTCACTGTTCGGATCCCATTGGATACACAGTAGAGTAGAAGAGTGCTCTTTTCTCAAAAGCAGAGTGTGTTTCTTGTAAGGCGAACTAGCGTTTGTTTCCCTGTCCTAAATCGAGTTGAATCACATGCAGTTTCTTGTCCTATGAGCAAGAGTTGTTTTCTGGTAAGAAGAGTCACTATTGCGCTCCCATTGTCATACACAGGGCGAATAGCACTTGCGTCTGTTCCCAGCATGTACAGTGTATTGGACTGTAGAGGATCTACTGTTCTTGTCAGTTTCCTAAGTAGAATTGAACTAGATATGGCCGTGTGCGTAGGAAGCACAGTTCTTTTGTTCTGAGCAAGCTCACTGTTCTGGCCCTATAGGAAACAAAGTAGAGTAGAAGAGTGATGGTTTCGAAAAAGCAGAGTGTCTTTCTTGTAAGACGAGCTAGCGTTTGTTTCCCAGTCCTAAATGGAGTTGAATCACATGCAGTTTCTGGTCCTACGAGCAAGAGTTGTTTTCTGATAAGGAAAGTCACTATTGCGATCCCATTGCCATACACAGTGCAAATAGCACTCGTGTCTGTTCCCAGCAAGTTCAGTGTATTGGACTGAAGCAGAGCTACTGTTCTTGTCAGTTTCCTAAGCAGAGTTGAACTAGATATGGCCCCTGTGTGTAGGAAGCACAGTTCGATTGTTCTGAGAATGCTCACTGTTCTGGCTCTATAGGAAACACAGTAGAGTAGAAGACTACTCTTTTCTCAAAAGCAGAGTGTGTTTCTTGTAAGTCGAGCTAGCGTTTGTTTCCCCGTCCTAAATGGAGTTGAATCACATGCAGTTTCTGGTCCTACCAGCAAGAGTTCTTTTCTGGTAAGAAGAGTCACTATTGTGCTCCCATTGTCATACACAAGGAAAATAGCACTGGCGTCTAATCCCAGCAAGTACAGTGTATTGGACTCAAGAGGATCTACCTTTCTTGTCAGTTTCCTAAGCAGAGTTGAATTAGATATGGCCCGTGTGTGTAGGAAGCACAGTTCTTTTGTTCTGAGCAAGCTCACTGTTCGGTCCCCATAGGAAACACAGTAGAGTAGAAGAGTGCTCTTTTCTCAAAAGCAGAGTGTGTTTCTTGTAAGGCGAGCTAGCATTTGTTTCCCTGTCCTAAATGGAGTTGAATCACATCCTGTTTTTGGTCTTACGAGCAAGAGTTGTTTTCTGGTAAGGAAAGTCAGTATTGCACTCCCATTTCCAGACACAGTGCAAATAGCACTCACGTCTGTTCCAAGCAAGTACAGTGTATTGGACTGAAGAGGAGCTATTGTTCTTGTCAGTTTCCTAAGTAGAGTTGAACCAGATATGGCCCGTGTGTGTAGGAAGCACAGTTCTTTTGTTCGGAGCAAGCTCACTGTTCGGATCCCATTGGATACACAGTAGAGTAGAAGAGTGCTCTTTTCTCAAAAGCAGAGTGTGTTTCTTGTAAGGCGAGCTAACGTTTGTTTCCCAGTCCTAAATCGAGTTGAATCACATGCAGTTTCTTGTCCTACGAGCAAGAGTTGTTTTCTGGTAAGAAGAGTCACTATTGCGCTCCCATTGTGATACTAGGGCAAATAGCACTGGCGTCTCTTCCCAGCATGTACAGTGTATTGGACTGAAGAGGAGCTACTGTTCATGTCAGTTTCCTAAGCAGAGTTGAACTAGATATGGCCCGTGTGTGTAGGAAGCACAGTTCTTTTCTTCTGAGAATGCTCACTGTTCGGGCACCATATCAAACACAGTAGAGTAGAAGAGTGCTCTTTTCTCAAAAGCAGAGTGTGTTTTTTGTAAGGCGAGCTAGCGTTTGTTTCCCAGTCCTAAATGGAGTTGAATCACATGCAGTTTTTGGTCCTACGACCAAGAGATGTTTTCTGGTAAGGAAAGTCACTATTGCGCTCCCTTTGCCATACACAGTGCAAATAGCACTCACGTCTGTTCCCAGCAAGAACAGTGTATTGGACTGAAGAGGAGCCACTGTTCTTGTCAGTTTCCAAAGCGGAGTTGAACTAGATATGGCCCGTGTGTGTAGGAATAACAGTTCTTTTGTTCTGAGCAAGCTCACTGTTCAGACCCCATAGGAAACACAGTCGAGTAGAAGAGTGCACTTTTCTCAAAAGCAGAGAGTGTTTCTTGTAAGGCGAGCTAGCGTTTGTTTCCCAGTCCTAAATGGAGTTGAATCCCATGCAGTTTCTTGTTCTACGAGCAAGAGTTGTTTTCTGGTAAGAAGAGTCACTATTGCGCTCCCATTGTCATACACAGGGCAAATAGCACTGGCGTCTGTTCCCAGCATGTACCGTGTATTGGACTGAAGAGGATCTACAGTTCTTGTTAGTTTCCTAAGCAGAGTTGAACTAGATATGGACCGTGTGTGTAGGAAGCACAGTTCTTTTGTTCTGCGAATGCTCACTGTTCTGGCCCTATAGGAAACACATTAGAGTAGAAGACTACTCTTTTCTCAAAAGCAGAGTGTGTTTCTTGTACGTCGAGCTAGCGTTTGTTTCCCCGTCCTAAATGGAGTTGAATCCCATGCAGTTTCTGGTCCTACCAGCAAGAGTTCTTTTCTGGTAAGAAGAGTCACTATTGTGCTCCCATTGTCATACACAAGGCAAATAGCACTGGCGTCTAATCCCAGCAAGTACAGTGTATTGGACTGAAGAGGATCTACCTTTCTTGTCAGTTTCCTAAGCAGAGTTGAATTAGATATGGCCCGTGTGTGTAGGAAGCACAGTTCTTTTGTTCTGAGCAAGCTCACTGTTCGGACCCCATAGGAAACACAGTAGAGTAGAAGAGTGCTCTTTTCTCAAAAGCAGAGTGTGTTTCTTGTAAGGCGAGCTAGCATTTGTTTCCCTGTCCTAAACGGAGTTGAATCACATCCTGTTATTGGTCTTACGAGCAAGAGTTGTTTTCTGGTAAGGAAAGTCACTATTGCACTCCCATTTCCAGACACAGTGCAAATAGCACTCACGTCTGTTCCAAGCAAGTACAGTGTATTGGACTGAAGAGGAGCTACTGTTCTTGTCAGTTTCCTAAGTAGAGTTGAACCAGATATGGCCCGTGTGTGTAGGAAGCTCAGTTCTTTTGTTCGGAGCAAGCTCACTGTTCGGATCCCATTGGATACACAGTAGAGTAGAAGAGTGCTCTTTTCTCAAAAGCAGAGTGTGTTTCTTGTAAGGCGAACTAGCGTTTGTTTCCCTGTCCTAAATCGAGTTGAATCACATGCAGTTTCTTGTCCTATGAGCAAGAGTTGTTTTCTGGTAAGAAGAGTCACTATTGCGCTCCCATTGTCATACACAGGGCGAATAGCACTTGCGTCTGTTCCCAGCATGTACAGTGTATTGGACTGTAGAGGATCTACTGTTCTTGTCAGTTTCCTAAGTAGAATTGAACTAGATATGGCCGTGTGCGTAGGAAGCACAGTTCTTTTGTTCTGAGCAAGCTCACTGTTCTGGCCCTATAGGAAACAAAGTAGAGTAGAAGAGTGATGGTTTCGAAAAAGCAGAGTGTCTTTCTTGTAAGACGAGCTAGCGTTTGTTTCCCAGTCCTAAATGGAGTTGAATCACATGCAGTTTCTGGTCCTACGAGCAAGAGTTGTTTTCTGATAAGGAAAGTCACTATTGCGATCCCATTGCCATACACAGTGCAAATAGCACTCGTGTCTGTTCCCAGCAAGTTCAGTGTATTGGACTGAAGCAGAGCTACTGTTCTTGTCAGTTTCCTAAGCAGAGTTGAACTAGATATGGCCCCTGTGTGTAGGAAGCACAGTTCGATTGTTCTGAGAATGCTCACTGTTCTGGCTCTATAGGAAACACAGTAGAGTAGAAGAGTGCTCTTTTCTCAAAAGCAGAGTGTGTTTCGTGTAAGGCGAGCTAGCGATAGTTTCCCAATCCTAAATGGAGATGAATCACATGCAGTTTCTGGTCCTATGAGCAAGAGTTGTTTTCTGGTAAGAAGAGTCACTATTGTGCTCCCATTGTGATACTAGGGCAAATAGCACTGGCGTCTGTTCCCAGCATGTACAGTGTATTGGACTGAAGAGGAGGTACTGTTCATGTCAGTTTCCTAAGCAGAGTTGAACTAGATATGGCCCGTGTGTGTAGGAAGCACAGTTCTTTTGTTCTGAGAATGCTCACTGTTCGGGCACCATAGGAAACACAGTAGAGTAGAAGAGTGCTCTTTTCTCAAAAGCAGAGTGTGTTTCTTGTAAGGCGAGCTAGCGTTTGTTTCCCAGTCCTAAATCGAGTTGAATCACATGCAGTTTCTTGTCCTATGAGCAAGAGTTGTTTTCTGGTAAGAAGAGTCACTATTGCACTCCCATTGTCATACACAGGGCAAATAGCACTTGCGTCTGTTCCCAGCATGTACAGTGTATTGGACTGAAGAGGATCTACTGTTCTTGTCAGTTTCCTAAGTAGAATTGAACTAGATATGGCCGTGTGCGTAGGAAGCACAGTTCTTTTGTTCTGAGAATGCTCACTGTTCTGGCCTTATAGGAAAGACATTAGAGTAGAAGAGTGCTCCTTTCTCAAAAGCAGAGTGTGTTTCTTGTAAGTCAAGCTAGCGTTTGTTTCCCAGTTCTAAATGGAGTTGAATCACATGCAGTTTCTGGTCCTACGAGCAAGAGTTGTTTTCTGGTAAGAAGAGTCACTATTGCACTCCCATTGTCATAAACGGGGTAAATAGCACTGGCATCTGTGTACAGATGTAGTGGACTGAAGAGGATCTGCTGTTCTTGTCAGTTTCCTAAGCATAATTGAACTAGATATGGCCCATGTGTGTAGGAAGCACAGTTCTTTTGTTCTGAGCAAGCTCACTGTTCGGACACCATAGGAAACACAGTAGAGTAGAGGAGTGCTCTTTTCTCAAAAGCAGAGTGTGTTTCTTGTAAGGTGAGCTAATGTTTGTTTCTCAATCAGAAATGGAGTTGAATCCCATGCAGTTTCTGGTCCTACTAGCAAGAGGTGTTTTCTGATAAGAAGAGTCACTATTGCACTCCTATTGCCATACACAGTGCAAATAGCACGCGCGTATGTTCCCAGCTAGTACAGTGTATTGGACTGAAGAGGAGCTACCGTTCTTGTCCGTTTCCTAATTAGAGTTGAACTAGATATGGCCCGTGTGTGTAGGAAGCACAGTTCTTTTGTTCTGAGCAAGCTCACTGTTCAGACCACATAGGAAACACAGTAGAGTAGAAGAGTGCTCTTTTTTCAAAAGCTGAGTGTGTTTCTTGTAAGGCAAGGTAGCATTTGTTTCCCAGTCCCAAATGGAGTTGAATCACATCCTGTTTTTGGTCCTACGAGCAAGAGTTGTTTTCTGGTAAGGAAAGTCACTATTGCACTCCCATTGCCATACACAGTGCAAATAGCACTCGCGTCTGTTCCCAGCATATACAGTTTATTGGACTGAAGCGGAGCTATTGTTCTTGTCAGTTTCCTAAGTAGAGTTGAACTAGATATGGCCCCTGTGTGTAGGAAGCACATTTCTTTTGTTCTGAGCAAGCTCACTATTCCGACACCTTAGGAAACACAGTAGAGTAGAAGAGTGCTCTTTTCTCAAAATCAGAGTGTCTTTCTTGTAAGGTGAGCTAGTGTTTGTTTCCCAGTCAAAAATGGAGTTGAATCCCATGCAGTTTCTGGTCCTACGAGCAAGAGTTGTTTTCTGGTAAGGAAAGTCACTATTGTGGTCCCAATGCCATACACAGTGCAAATAGCACTCGCGTCTGTTCCCAGCAAGAACAGTGTGTTGGACTGAAGAGGAGCTACTGTTCTTGTCGGTTTCCTAAGCAGAGTTGAACTAGATATGGACCGTGTGTGTAGGAAGCACAATTCTTTCGTTCTGCGAATGCTCACTGTTCTGGCCCTATAGGAAACACATTAGAGTAGAAGACTACTCTTTTCTCAAAAGCAGAGTGTGTTTCTTGTAAGTCGAGCTAGCGTTTGTTTCCCCGTCCTAAATGGAGTTGAATCCCATGCAGTTTCTGGTCCTACCAGCAAGAGTTCTTTTCTGGTAAGAAGAGTCACTATTGTGCTCCCATTGTCATACACAAGGAAAATAGCACTGGCGTCTAATCCCAGCAAGTACAGTGTATTGGACTGAAGAGGATGTACCTTTCTTGTCAGTTTCCTAAGCAGAGTTGAATTAGATATGGCCCGTGTGTGTAGGAAGCACAGTTCTTTTGTTCTGAGCAAGCTCACTGTTCGGACCCCATAGGAAACACAGTAGAGTAGAAGAGTGCTCTTTTCTCAAAAGCAGAGTGTGTTTCTTGTAAGGCGAGCTAGCATTTGTTTCCCTGTCCTAAATGGAGTTGAATCACATCCTGTTTTTGGTCTTACGAGCAAGAGTTGTTTTCTGGTAAGGAAAGTCAGTATTGCACTCCCATTTCCAGACACAGTGCAAATAGCACTCACGTCTGTTCCAAGCAAGTACAGTGTATTGGACTGAAGAGGAGCTACTGTTCTTGTCAGTTTCCTAAGTAGAGTTGAACCAGATATGGCCCGTGTGTGTAGGAAGCACAGTTCTTTTGTTCGGAGCAAGCTCACTGTTCGGATCCCTTTGGATACACAGTAGAGTAGAAGAGTGCTCTTTTCTCAAAAGCAGAGTGTGTTTCTTGTAAGGCGAGCTAGCGTTTGTTTCCCAGTCCTAAATCGAGTTGAATCACATGCAGTTTCTTGTCCTATGAGCAAGAGTTGTTTTCTGGTAAGAAGAGTCACTATTGCACTCCCATTGTCATACACAGGGCAAATAGCACTTGCGTCTGTTCCCAGCATGTACAGTGTATTGGACTGAAGAGGATCTACTGTTCTTGTCAGTTTCCTAAGTAGAATTGAACTAGATATGGCCGTGTGCGTAGGAAGCACAGTTCTTTTGTTCTGAGAATGCTCACTGTTCTGGCCTTATAGGAAAGACATTAGAGTAGAAGAGTGCTCCTTTCTCAAAAGCAGAGTGTGTTTCTTGTAAGTCAAGCTAGCGTTTGTTTCCCAGTTCTAAATGGAGTTGAATCACATGCAGTTTCTGGTCCTACGAGCAAGAGTTGTTTTCTGGTAAGAAGAGTCACTATTGCGCTCCCATTGTCATAAACGGGGTAAATAGCACTGGCATCTGTGTACAGATGTAGTGGACTGAAGAGGATCTGCTGTTCTTGTCAGTTTCCTAAGCATAATTGAACTAGATATGGCCCATGTGTGTAGGAAGCACAGTTCTTTTGTTCTGAGCAAGCTCACTGTTCGGACACCATAGGAAACACAGTAGAGTAGAGGAGTGCTCTTTTCTCAAAAGCAGAGTGTGTTTCTTGTAAGGTGAGCTAATGTTTGTTTCTCAATCAGAAATGGAGTTGAATCCCATGCAGTTTCTGGTCCTACTAGCAAGAGGTGTTTTCTGATAAGAAGAGTCACTATTGCACTCCTATTGCCATACACAGTGCAAATAGCACGCGCGTATGTTCCCAGCTAGTACAGTGTATTGGACTGAAGAGGAGCTACCGTTCTTGTCCGTTTCCTAATTAGAGTTGAACTAGATATGGCCCGTGTGTGTAGGAAGCACAGTTCTTTTGTTCTGAGCAAGCTCACTGTTCAGACCACATAGGAAACACAGTAGAGTAGAAGAGTGCTCTTTTTTCAAAAGCTGAGTGTGTTTCTTGTAAGGCAAGGTAGCATTTGTTTCCCAGTCCCAAATGGAGTTGAATCACATCCTGTTTTTGGTCCTACGAGCAAGAGTTGTTTAATGGTAAGGAAAGTCACTATTGCACTCCCATTGCCATACACAGTGCAAATAGCACTCGCGTCTGTTCCCAGCATATACAGTTTATTGGACTGAAGCGGAGCTATTGTTCTTGTCAGTTTCCTAAGTAGAGTTGAACTAGATATGGCCCCTGTGTGTAGGAAGCACATTTCTTTTGTTCTGAGCAAGCTCACTATTCCGACCCCTTAGGAAACACAGTAGAGTAGAAGAGTGCTCTTTTCTCAAAATCAGAGTGTCTTTCTTGTAAGGTGAGCTAGTGTTTGTTTCCCAGTCAAAAATGGAGTTGAATCCCATGCAGTTTCTGGTCCTATGAGCAAGAGTTGTTTTCTGATAAGAAGAGTCACTATTGTGCTCCTATTGCCATACACAGTGCAAATAGCACTCGCGTCTGTTTCCAGCTAGTACAGTGTATTGGACTGAAAAGGAGCTACCGTTCTTGTCAGTTTCCTAAGCAGAGTTGAACTAGATATGGCCCGTGTGTGTAGGAAGCACAGTTCTTTTTTTCTGAGCAAGCTCACTGTTCGGACCCCATAGGAAACACAGTAGAGTAGAAGAGTGCTCTTTTCTCAAAAGCAGAGTGTGCTTCTTGTAAGGCAAGCTAGAGTTTGTTTCCCATTCCTAAATGGAGTTGAGTCACATCCAGTTTTTGGTCCTACGAGCAAGAGTTGTTTTCTGGTAAGGAAAGTCACTATTGTGGTCCCAATGCCATACACAGTGCAAATAGCACTCGCGTCTGTTCCCAGCAAGAACAGTGTGTTGGACTGAAGAGGAGCTACTGTTCTTGTCAGTTTCCTAAGCAGAGTTGAACTAGATATGCCCCGTGTGTGTAGGAAGCACAGTTCTTTTGTTCTGAGCAAGCTCACTGTTGGGACCCCATAGGAAAGACAGTAGAGTAGAAGAGTGCTCTTTTCTCAAAAGCAGAGTGTGTTTCTTGTAAGGCGAGCTAGCGTTTGTTTCCCAGTCATAAATGGAGTTGAATCACATGCAGTTTCTTGTCCTACGAGCAAGAGTTGTTTTCTGGTAAGAAGAGTCACTATTGCGCTCCCATAGTCATACACAGGGCAAATAGCACTGGCGTCTGTTCCCAGCATGTACAGTGTATTGGACTGAAGAGGATCTACTGTTCTTGTCAGTTTCCTAAGCAGAATTGAACTAGATATGGCCGTATTTGTAGGAAGCACAGTTCTTTTGTTCTGAGCATACTCACTGTTCTGGCCATATAGGAAACACAGTAGAGTAGAAGAGTGCTCTTTTCTCAAAAGCAGAGTGTGTTTCTTGTAAGGTGAGCTAGCGTTTTTTTCCCAGTCCTAAATGGAGTTGAATCACATGCAGTTTTTGGTCCTACGAGCAAGAGTTGTTTTCTGGTAAGGAAAGTCACTATTGCACTCCCATTGCCATACACAGTGCAAATAGCACTCGTGTCTGTTCCCAGCAAGTACAGTGTATTGGACTGAAGCGGAGCTACTGTTCTTGTCAGTTTCCTAAGCAGAGTTGAACTAGATATGGCCCCTGTGTGTAGGAAGCACAGTTCTTTTGTTCTGAGAATGCTCACTGTTCTGGCCCTATAGGAAAGACATTAGAGTAGAAGAGTGCTCTTTTCTCAAAAGCAGAGTGTGTTTCGTGTAAGACGAGCTAGCGATAGTTTCCCAATCCTAAATGGAGATGAATCACATGCAGTTTCTGGTCCTACGAGCAAGAGTTGTTTTCTGGTAAGAAGAGTCACTATTGCGCTCCCATTGTGATACTAGGGCAAATAGCACTGGCGTCTCTTCCCAGCATGTACAGTGTATTGGACTGAAGAGGAGCTACTGTTCATGTCAGTTTCCTAAGCAGAGTTGAACTAGATATGGCCCGTGTGTGTAGGAAGCACAGTTCTTTTCTTCTGAGAATGCTCACTGTTCGGGCACCATATCAAACACAGTAGAGTAGAAGAGTGTTCTTTTCTCAAAAGCAGAGTGTGTTTTTTGTAAGGCGAGCTAGCGTTTGTTTCCCAGTCCTAAATGGAGTTGAATCACATGCAGTTTTTGGTCCTACGACCAAGAGATGTTTTCTGGTAAGGAAAGTCACTATTGCGCTCCCTTTGCCATACACAGTGCAAATAGCACTCACGTCTGTTCCCAGCAAGAACAGTGTATTGGACTGAAGAGGAGCCACTGTTCTTGTCAGTTTCCAAAGCGGAGTTGAACTAGATATGGCCCGTGTGTGTAGGAATAACAGTTCTTTTGTTCTGAGCAAGCTCACTGTTCAGACCCCATAGGAAACACAGTCGAGTAGAAGAGTGCACTTTTCTCAAAAGCAGAGAGTGTTTCTTGTAAGGCGAGCTAGCGTTTGTTTCCCAGTCCTAAATGGAGTTGAATCCCATGCAGTTTCTTGTCCTACGAGCAAGAGTTGTTTTCTGGTAAGAAGAGTCACTATTGCGCTCCCATTGTCATATACAGGGCAAATAGCACTGGCGTCTGTTCCCAGCATGTACCGTGTATTGGACTGAAGAGGATCTACAGTTCTTGTTAGTTTCCTAAGCAGAGTTGAACTAGATATGGACCGTGTGTGTAGGAAGCACAGTTCTTTTGTTCTGCGAATGCTCACTGTTCTGGCCCTATAGGAAACACATTAGAGTAGAAGACTACTCTTTTCTCAAAAGCAGAGTGTGTTTCTTGTAAGTCGAGCTAGCGTTTGTTTCCCCGTCCTAAATGGAGTTGAATCCCATGCAGTTTCTGGTCCTACCAGCAAGAGTTCTTTTCTGGTAAGAAGAGTCACTATTGTGCTCCCATTGTCATACACAAGGCAAATAGCACTGGCGTCTAATCCCAGCAAGTACAGTGTATTGGACTGAAGAGGATCTACCTTTCTTGTCAGTTTCCTAAGCAGAGTTGAATTAGATATGGCCCGTGTGTGTAGGAAGCACAGTTCTTTTGTTCTGAGCAAGCTCACTGTTCGGACCCCATAGGAAACACAGTAGAGTAGAAGAGTGCTCTTTTCTCAAAAGCAGAGTGTGTTTCTTGTAAGGCGAGCTAGCATTTGTTTCCCTGTCCTAAACGGAGTTGAATCACATCCTGTTATTGGTCTTACGAGCAAGAGTTGTTTTCTGGTAAGGAAAGTCACTATTGCACTCCCATTTCCAGACACAGTGCAAATAGCACTCACGTCTGTTCCAAGCAAGTACAGTGTATTGGACTGAAGAGGAGCTACTGTTCTTGTCAGTTTCCTAAGTAGAGTTGAACCAGATATGGCCCGTGTGTGTAGGAAGCACAGTTCTTTTGTTCGGAGCAAGCTCACTGTTCGTATCCCATTGGATACACAGTAGAGTAGAAGAGTGCTCTTTTCTCAAAAGCAGAGTGTGTTTCTTGTAAGGCGAACTAGCGTTTGTTTCCCTGTCCTAAATCGAGTTGAATCACATGCAGTTTCTTGTCCTATGAGCAAGAGTTGTTTTCTGGTAAGAAGAGTCACTATTGCGCTCCCATTGTCATACACAGGGCGAATAGCACTTGCGTCTGTTCCCAGCATGTACAGTGTATTGGACTGTAGAGGATCTACTGTTCTTGTCAGTTTCCTAAGTAGAATTGAACTAGATATGGCCGTGTGCGTAGGAAGCACAGTTCTTTTGTTCTGAGCAAGCTCACTGTTCTGGCCCTATAGGAAACAAAGTAGAGTAGAAGAGTGATGGTTTCGAAAAAGCAGAGTGTCTTTCTTGTAAGACGAGCTAGCGTTTGTTTCCCAGTCCTAAATGGAGTTGAATCACATGCAGTTTCTGGTCCTACGAGCAAGAGTTGTTTTCTGATAAGGAAAGTCACTATTGCGATCCCATTGCCATACACAGTGCAAATAGCACTCGTGTCTGTTCCCAGCAAGTTCAGTGTATTGGACTGAAGCAGAGCTACTGTTCTTGTCAGTTTCCTAAGCAGAGTTGAACTAGATATGGCCCCTGTGTGTAGGAAGCACAGTTCGATTGTTCTGAGAATGCTCACTGTTCTGGCTCTATAGGAAACACAGTAGAGTAGAAGAGTGCTCTTTTCTCAAAAGCAGAGTGTGTTTCGTGTAAGGCGAGCTAGCGATAGTTTCCCAATCCTAAATGGAGATGAATCACATGCAGTTTCTGGTCCTATGAGCAAGAGTTGTTTTCTGGTAAGAAGAGTCACTATTGCGCTCCCATTGTGATACTAGGGCAAATAGCACTGGCGTCTGTTCCCAGCATGTACAGTGTATTGGACTGAAGAGGAGCTACTGTTCATGTCAGTTTCCTAAGCAGAGTTGAACTAGATATGGCCCGTGTGTGTAGGAAGCACAGTTCTTTTGTTCTGAGAATGCTCACTGTTCGGGCACCATAGGAAACACAGTAGTGTAGAAGAGTGCTCTTTTCTCAAAAGCAGAGTGTGTTTCTTGTAAGGCGAGCTAGCGTTTGTTTCCCAGTCCTAAATCGAGTTGAATCACATGCAGTTTCTTGTCCTATGAGCAAGAGTTGTTTTCTGGTAAGAAGAGTCACTATTGCACTCCCATTGTCATACACAGGGCAAATAGCACTTGCGTCTGTTCCCAGCATGTACAGTGTATTGGACTGAAGAGGATCTACTGTTCTTGTCAGTTTCCTAAGTAGAATTGAACTAGATATGGCCGTGTGCGTAGGAAGCACAGTTCTTTTGTTCTGAGAATGCTCACTGTTCTGGCCTTATAGGAAAGACATTAGAGTAGAAGAGTGCTCCTTTCTCAAAAGCAGAGTGTGTTTCTTGTAAGTCAAGCTAGCGTTTGTTTCCCAGTTCTAAATGGAGTTGAATCACATGCAGTTTCTGGTCCTACGAGCAAGAGTTGTTTTCTGGTAAGAAGAGTCACTATTGCGCTCCCATTGTCATAAACGGGGTAAATAGCACTGGCATCTGTGTACAGATGTAGTGGACTGAAGAGGATCTGCTGTTCTTGTCAGTTTCCTAAGCATAATTGAACTAGATATGGCCCATGTGTGTAGGAAGCACAGTTCTTTTGTTCTGAGCAAGCTCACTGTTCGGACACCATAGGAAACACAGTAGAGTAGAGGAGTGCTCTTTTCTCAAAAGCAGAGTGTGTTTCTTGTAAGGTGAGCTAATGTTTGTTTCTCAATCAGAAATGGAGTTGAATCCCATGCAGTTTCTGGTCCTACTAGCAAGAGGTGTTTTCTGATAAGAAGAGTCACTATTGCACTCCTATTGCCATACACAGTGCAAATAGCACGCGCGTATGTTCCCAGCTAGTACAGTGTATTGGACTGAAGAGGAGCTACCGTTCTTGTCCGTTTCCTAATTAGAGTTGAACTAGATATGGCCCGTGTGTGTAGGAAGCACAGTTCTTTTGTTCTGAGCAAGCTCACTGTTCAGACCACATAGGAAACACAGTAGAGTAGAAGAGTGCTCTTTTTTCAAAAGCTGAGTGTGTTTCTTGTAAGGCAAGGTAGCATTTGTTTCCCAGTCCCAAATGGAGTTGAATCACATCCTGTTTTTGGTCCTACGAGCAAGAGTTGTTTTCTGGTAAGGAAAGTCACTATTGCACTCCCATTGCCATACACAGTGCAAATAGCACTCGCGTCTGTTCCCAGCATATACAGTTTATTGGACTGAAGCGGAGCTATTGTTCTTGTCAGTTTCCTAAGTAGAGTTGAACTAGATATGGCCCCTGTGTGTAGGAAGCACATTTCTTTTGTTCTGAGCAAGCTCACTATTCCGACCCCTTAGGAAACACAGTAGAGTAGAAGAGTGCTCTTTTCTCAAAATCAGAGTGTCTTTCTTGTAAGGTGAGCTAGTGTTTGTTTCCCAGTCAAAAATGGAGTTGAATCCCATGCAGTTTCTGGTCCTATGAGCAAGAGTTGTTTTCTGATAAGAAGAGTCACTATTGTGCTCCTATTGCCATACACAGTGCAAATAGCACTCGCGTCTGTTTCCAGCTAGTACAGTGTATTGGACTGAAAAGGAGCTACCGTTCTTGTCAGTTTCCTAAGCAGAGTTGAACTAGATATGGCCCGTGTGTGTAGGAAGCACAGTTCTTTTTTTCTGAGCAAGCTCACTGTTCGGACCCCATAGGAAACACAGTAGAGTAGAAGAGTGCTCTTTTCTCAAAAGCAAAGTGTGTTTCTTGTAAGGCGAGCTAGCGTTTGTTTCCTAGTCATAAATGGAGTTGAATCACATGCAGTTTCTTGTCCTACGAGCAAGAGTTGTTTTCTGGTAAGAAGAGTCACTATTGCGCTCCCGTAGTCATACACAGGGCAAATAGCACTGGCGTCTGTTCCCAGCATGTACAGTGTATTGGACTGAAGAGGATCTACTGTTCTTGTCAGTTTCCTAAGCAGAATTGAACTAGATATGGCCGTATTTGTAGGAAGCACAGTTCTTTTGTTCTGAGCATACTCACTGTTCTGGCCATATAGGAAACACAGTAGAGTAGAAGAGTGCTCTTTTCTCAAAAGCAGAGTGTGTTTCTTGTAAGGTGAGCTAGCGTTTTTTTCCCAGTCCTAAATGGCGTTGAATCACATGCAGTTTTTAGTCCTACGAGCAAGAGTTGTTTTCTGGTAAGGAAAGTCACTATTGCACTCCCATTGCCATACACAGTGCAAATAGCACTCGTGTCTGTTCCCAGCAAGTACAGTATATTGGACTGAAGCGGAGCTACTGTTCTTGTCAGTTTCCTAAGCAGAGTTGAACTAGATATGGACCGTGTGTGTAGGAAGCACAGTTCTTTTGTTCTGCGAATGCTCACTGTTCTGGCCCTATAGGAAACACATTAGAGTAGAAGACTACTCTTTTCTCAAAAGCAGAGTGTGTTTCTTGTAAGTCGAGCTAGCGTTTGTTTCCCCGTCCTAAATGGAGTTGAATCCCATGCAGTTTCTGGTCCTACCAGCAAGAGTTCTTTTCTGGTAAGAAGAGTCACTATTGTGCTCCCATTGTCATACACAAGGAAAATAGCACTGGCGTCTAATCCCAGCAAGTACAGTGTATTGGACTCAAGAGGATCTACCTTTCTTGTCAGTTTCCTAAGCAGAGTTGAATTAGATATGGCCCGTGTGTGTAGGAAGCACAGTTCTTTTGTTCTGAGCAAGCTCACTGTTCGGACCCCAAAGGAAACACAGTAGAGTAGAAGAGTGCTCTTTTCTCAAAAGCAGAGTGTGTTTCTTGTAAGGCGAGCTAGCATTTGTTTCCCTGTCCTAAATGGAGTTGAATCACATCCTGTTTTTGGTCTTACGAGCAAGAGTTGTTTTCTGGTAAGGAAAGTCAGTATTGCACTCCCATTTCCAGACACAGTGCAAATAGCACTCACGTCTGTTCCAAGCAAGTACAGTGTATTGGACTGAAGAGGAGCTATTGTTCTTGTCAGTTTCCTAAGTAGAGTTGAACCAGATATGGCCCGTGTGTGTAGGAAGCACAGTTCTTTTTTTTGGAGCAAGCTCACTGTTCGGATCCCATTGGATACACGGTAGAGTAGAAGAGTGCTCTTTTCTCAAAAGCAGAGTGTGTTTCTTGTAAGGCGAGCTAGCGTTTGTTTCCCAGTCCTAAATCGAGTTGAATCACATGCAGTTTCTTGTCCTATGAGCAAGAGTTGTTTTCTGGTAAGAAGAGTCACTATTGTGCTCCCATTGTCATACACAGGGCAAATAGCACTTGCGTCTGTTCCCAGCATGTACAGTGTATTGGACTGAAGAGTATCTACTGTTCTTGTCAGTTTCCTAAGTAGAATTGAACTAGATATGGCCGTGTGCGTAGGAAGCACAGTTCTTTTGTTCTGAGAATGCTCACTGTTCTGGCCTTATAGGAAAGACATTAGAGTAGAAGAGTGCTCCTTTCTCAAAAGAAGAGAGTGTTTCTTGTAAGTCAAGCTAGCGTTTGTTTCCCAGTTCTAAATGGAGTTGAATCACATGCAGTTTCTGGTCCTACGAGCAAGAGTTGTTTTCTGGTAAGAAGAGTCACTATTGCGCTCCCATTGTCATAAACGGGGTAAATAGCACTGGCATCTGTGTACAGATGTAGTGGACTGAAGAGGATCTGCTGTTCTTGTCAGTTTCCTAAGCATAATTGAACTAGATATGGCCCATGTGTGTAGGAAGCACAGTTCTTTTGTTCTGAGCAAGCTCACTGTTCGGACACCATAGGAAACACAGTAGAGTAGATGAGTGCTCTTTTCTCAAAAGCAGAGTGTGTTTCTTGTAAGGTGAGCTAATGTTTGTTTCTCAATCAGAAATGGAGTTGAATCCCATGCAGTTTCTGGTCCTACGAGCAAGAGGTGTTTTCTGATAAGAAGAGTCACTATTGCACTCCTATTGCCATACACAGTGCAAATAGCACGCGCGTATGTTCCCAGCTAGTACAGTGTATTGGACTGAAGAGGAGCTACCGTTCTTGTCCGTTTCCTAATTAGAGTTGAACTAGATATGGCCCGTGTGTGTAGGAAGCACAGTTCTTTTTTTCTGAGCAAGCTCACTGTTCGGACCCCATAGGAAACACAGTAGAGTAGAAGAGTGCTCTTTTCTCAAAAGCAGAGTGTGCTTCTTGTAAGGCAAGCTAGAGTTTGTTTCCCATTCCTAAACGGAGTTGAGTCACATCCAGTTTTTGGTCCTACGAGCAAGAGTTGTTTTCTGGTAAGGAAAGTCACTATTGTGGTCCCAATGCCATACACAGTGCAAATAGCACTCGCGTCTGTTCCCAGCATGAACAGTGTGTTGGACTGAAGAGGAGCTACTGTTCTTGTCGGTTTCCTAAGCAGAGTTGAACTAGATATGGCCCGTGTGTGTAGGAAGCACAGTTCTTTTGTTCTGAGCAAGCTCACTGTTGGGACCCCATAGGAAAGGCAGTAGAGTAGAAGAGTGCTCTTTTCTCAAAAGCAGAGTGTGTTTCTTGTAAGGCGAGCTAGCGTTTGTTTCCCAGTCATAAATGGAGTTGAATCACATGCAGTTTCTTGTCCTACGAGCAAGAGTTGTTTTCTGGTAAGAAGAGTCACTATTGCGCTCCCGTAGTCATACACAGGGCAAATAGCACTGGCGTCTGTTCCCAGCATGTACAGTGTATTGGACTGAAGAGGATCTACTGTTCTTGTCAGTTTCCTAAGCAGAATTGAACTAGATATGGCCGTATTTGTAGGAAGCACAGTTCTTTTGGTCTGAGCATACTCACTGTTCTGGCCATATAGGAAACACAGTAGAGTAGAAGAGTGCTCTTTTCTCAAAAGCAGAGTGTGTTTCTTGTAAGGTGAGCTAGCGTTATTTTCCCAGTCCTAAATGGAGTTGAATCACATGCAGTTTTTGCTCCTACGAGCAAGAGTTGTTTTCTGGTAAGGAAAGTCACTATTGCACTCCCATTGCCATACACAGTGCAAATAGCACTCGTGTCTGTTCCCAGCAAGTACAGTGTATTGGACTGAAGCGGAGCTACTGTTCTTGTCAGTTTCCTAAGCAGAGTTGAACTAGATATGGCCCCTGTGTGTAGGAAGCACAGTTCTTTTGTTCTGAGAATGCTCACTGTTCTGGCCCTATAGGAAAGACATTAGAGTAGAAGAGTGCTCTTTTCTCAAAAGCAGAGGGTGTTTCGTGTAAGGCGAGCTAGCAATAGTTTCCCAATCCTAAATGGAGATGAATCACATGCAGTTTCTGGTCCTACGAGCAAGAGTTGTTTTTTGGTAAGAAGAGTCACTATTGCGCTCCCATTGTGATACTAGGGCAAATAGCACTGGCGTCTCTTCCCAGCATGTACAGTGTATTGGACTGAAGAGGATCTACTGTTCTTGTCAGTTTCCTAAGCAGAGTTGAACTAGATATGGACCGTGTGTGTAGGAAGCACAATTCTTTCGTTCTGCGAATGCTCACTGTTCTGGCCCTATAGGAAACACATTAGAGTAGAAGACTACTCTTTTCTCAAAAGCAGAGTGTGTTTCTTGTAAGTC
Source organism: Peromyscus eremicus (assembly GCF_949786415.1). NCBI lineage: Eukaryota > Metazoa > Chordata > Mammalia > Rodentia > Cricetidae > Peromyscus > Peromyscus eremicus. The sequence goes on along the minus strand of NW_026735284.1, from coordinate 122,361 downwards.
GAGCTAGCGTTTGTTTCCCCGTCCTAAATGGAGTTGAATCCCATGCAGTTTCTGGTCCTACCAGCAAGAGTTCTTTTCTGGTAAGAAGAGTCACTATTGTGCTCCCATTGTCATACACAAGGAAAATAGCACTGGCGTCTAATCCCAGCAAGTACAGTGTATTGGACTGAAGAGGATCTACCTTTCTTGTCAGTTTCCTAAGCAGAGTTGAATTAGATATGGCCTGTGTGTGTGTGAAGCACAGTTCTTTTGTTCTGAGCAAGCTCACTGTTCGGACCCCATAGGAAACACAGTAGAGTAGAAGAGTGTTCTTTTCTCAAAAGCAGAGTGTGTTTCTTGTAAGGCGAGCTAGCATTTGTTTCCCTGTCCTAAATGGAGTTGAATCACATCCTGTTTTTGGTCTTACGAGCAAGAGTTGCTTTCTGGTAAGGAAAGTCAGTATTGCACTCTCATTTCCAGACACAGTGCAAATAGCACTCACGTCTGTTCCAAGCAAGTACAGTGTATTGGACTGAAGAGCAGCTACTGTTCTTGTCAGTTTCCTAAGCAGAGTTGAACTAGATATGGCCCCTGTGTGTAGGAAGCACAGTTCTTTTGTTCTGAGAATTCTCACTGTTCTGGCCCTATAGGAAACACAGTAGAGTAGAAGAGTGCTCTTTTCTCAAAAGCAGAGTGTGTTTCTTGTAAGGCGAGCTAGCGTTTGTTTCCCAATCCTAAATGGAGATGAATCACATGCAGTTTCTGGACCTACAAGCAAGAGTTGTTTTCTGGTAAGAAGAGTCACTATTGCGCTCCCATTGTGATACTAGGGCAAATAGCACTGGCGTCTCTTCCCAGCATGTACAGTGTATTGGACTGAAGAGGAGCTACTGTTCATGTCAGTTTCCTAAGCAGAGTTGAACTAGATATGGCCCGTGTGTGTAGGAAGCACAGTTCTTTTGTTCTGAGAATGCTCACTGTTCGGGCACCATAGGAAACACAGTAGAGTAGAAGAGTGCTCTTTTCTCAAAAGCAGAGTGTGTTTCTTGTAAGGCGAGCAAGCGTTTGTTTCCCAATCCTAAATGGAGTTGAATCACATGCAGTTTTTGGTCCTACGACCAAGAGATGTTTTCTGGTAAGGAAAGTCACTATTGCGCTCCCATTGCCATACACAGTGCAAATAGCACTCACGTCTGTTCCCAGCAAGAACAGTGTATTGGACTGAAGAGGAGCCACTGTTCTTGTCAGTTTCCAAAGCGGAGTTGAACTAGATATGGCCCGTGTGTGTAGGAATAACAGTTCTTTTGTTCTGAGCAAGCTCACTGTTCAGACCCCATAGGAAACACAGTCGAGTAGAAGAGTGCACTTTTCTCAAGAGCAGAGAGTGTTTCTTGTAAGGCGAGCTAGCGTTTGTTTCCCAGTCCTAAATGGAGTTGAATCACATGCAGTTTCTAGTCCTACGAGCAAGAGTTGTTTTCTGGTAAGAAGAGTCACTATTGCGCTCCCATTGTCATACACAGGGCAAATAGCACTGGCGTCTGTTCCCAGCATGTACCGTGTATTGGACTGAAGAGGATCTACAGTTCTTGTTAGTTTCCTAAGCAGAGTTGAACTAGATATAGACCGTGTGTGTAGGAAGCACAGTTCTTTTGTTCTGCGAATGCTCACTGTTCTGGCCCTATAGGAAACACATTAGAGTAGAAGACTACTCTTTTCTCAAAAGCAGAGTGTGTTTCTTGTAAGTCGAGCTAGCGTTTGTTTCCCCGTCCTAAATGGAGTTGAATCCCATGCAGTTTCTGGTCCTACCAGCAAGAGTTCTTTTCTGGTAAGAAGAGTCACTATTGTGCTCCCATTGTCATACACAAGGCAAATAGCACTGGCGTCTAATCCCAGCAAGTACAGTGTATTGGACTGAAGAGGATCTACCTTTCTTGTCAGTTTCCTAAGCAGAGTTGAATTAGATATGGCCCGTGTGTGTAGGAAGCACAGTTCTTTTGTTCTGAGCAAGCTCACTGTTCGGACCCCATAGGAAACACAGTAGAGTAGAAGAGTGCTCTTTTCTCAAAAGCAGAGTGTGTTTCTTGTAAGGCGAGCTAGCATTTGTTTCCCTGTCCTAAACGGAGTTGAATCACATCCTGTTATTGTTCTTACGAGCAAGAGTTGTTTTCTGGTAAGGAAAGTCACTATTGCACTCCCATTTCCAGACACAGTGCAAATAGCACTCACGTCTGTTCCAAGCAAGTACAGTGTATTGGACTGAAGAGGAGCTACTGTTCTTGTCAGTTTCCTAAGTAGAGTTGAACTAAATATGGCCCGTGTGTGTAGGAAGCACAGTTCTTTTGTTCGGAGCAAGCTCACTGTTCGGATCCCATTGGATACACAGTAGAGTAGAAGAGTGCTCTTTTCTCAAAAGCAGAGTGTGTTTCTTGTAAGGCGAGCTAGCGTTTGTTTCCCAGTCCTAAATGGAGTTGAATCACATGCAGTTTTTGATTCTACGAGCAAGAGTTGTTTTCTGGTAAGGAAAGTGTCTATTGTGCTCCCATTTCCATACACAGTGCAAATAGCACTCCCTTCTGTTCCCAGCAAGTACAGTGTATTGGACTGAAGCGGAGCTACTGTTCTTGTCAGTTTCCTAAGCAGAGTTGAACTAGATATGGCCCCTGTGTGTAGGAAGCACAGTTCTTTTGTTCTGAGAATGCTCACTGTTCTGGCCCTATAGGAAACACAGTAGAGTAGAAGAGTGCTCTTTTCTCAAAAGCAGAGTGTGTTTCTTGTAAGGCGAGCTAGCGTTTGTTTCCCAATCCTAAATGGAGATGAATCACATGCAGTTTCTGGACCTACAAGCAAGAGTTGTTTTCTGGTAAGAAGAGTCACTATTGCGCTCCCATTGTGATACTAGGGCAAATAGCACTGGCGTCTGTTCCCAGCATGTACAGTGTATTGGACTGAAGAGGAGCTACTGTTCATGTCAGTTTCCTAAGCAGAGTTGAACTAGATATGGCCCGTGTGTGTAGGAAGCACAGTTCTTTTGTTCTGAGAATCATCACTGTTCGGGCAACCTAGGAAACACAGTAGAGTAGAAGAGTGCTCTTTTCTCAAAAGCAGAGTGTGTTTCTTGTAAGGCGAGCTAGCTTTTGTTTCCCAGTCCTAAATGGAGTTGAATCACATGCAGTTTCTTGTCCTATGAGCAAGAGTTGTTTTCTGGTAAGAAGAGTCACTGTTGCGCTCCCATTGTGGTACTAGGGCAAATAGCACTGGCGTCTGTTCCCAGCATGTACAGTGTATTGGACTGAAGAGGATCTACTGTTCTTGTCAGTTTCCTAAGCAGAATTGAACTAGATATGGCCGTGTGTGTAGGAAGCACAGTTCTTTTGTTCTGAGCAAGCTCACTGTTCTGGCCCTATAGGAAACAAAGTAGAGTAGAAGAGTGATGTTTTCGAAAAAGCAGAGTGTGTTTCTTGTAAGGCGAGCTAGCGTTTGTTTCCCAGTCCTAAATGGAGTTGAATCACATGCAGTTTCTTGTCCTACGAGCAAGAGTAGTTTTCTGTTAAGAAGAGTCCCTATTGCGCTCCCATTATCATACACAGGGCAAATAGCACTGTCGTCGTTTCCCAGCATGTACAGTGTATTGGACTGAAGAGGATCTACTGTTCTTGTCAGTTTCCTAAGCAGAATTGAACTAGATAAGGCGGTATTTGTAGGAAGCACAGTTCTTTTGTTCTGAGCAAACTCACTGTTCTGGCCCTATAGGAAACAAAGTAGAGTAGAAGAGTCCTCTTTTCTAAAAAGCAGAGTGTGTTTCTTGTAAGGCGACCTAGCGTTTGTTTCCCAGTCCTAAATGGAGTTGAATCACATGCAGTTTCTTGTCCTACGAGCAAGAGTTGTTTTCTGGTAAGGAAAGTCACTATTGTGCTCCCATTGCCATACACAGTGCAAATAGCACTGCGTCTGTTCCCAGCAATACAGTGTATTGGACTGAAGCGGAGCTACTGTTCTTGTCAGTTTCCTAAGCAGAGTTGAACTAGATATGGCCCCTGTGTGTAGGAAGCACAGTTCTTTTGTTCTGAGAATGCTCACTGTTCTGTCCCTATAGGAAACACAGTAGAGTAGAAGAGTGCTCTTTTCTCAAAAGCAGAGTGTGTTTCTTGTAAGGCGAGCTAGCGTTTGTTTCCCAATCCTAAATGGAGATGAATCACATGCAGTTTCTGGTCCTACGAGCAAGAGTTGTTTTCTGGTAAGAAGAGTCACTATTGCGATCCCATTGTAATACTAGGGCAAATAGCACTGGCGTTTGTTCCCAGCATGTACAATGTATTGGACTGATGAGGAGCTACTGTTCATGTCAGTTTCCTAAGCAGAGTTTAACTAGATATGGCCCGTGTGTGTAGGAAGCACAGTTCTTTGGTCTGAGAATCCTCACTGTTCGGACACCATAGGAAACACAGTAGAGTAGAAGAGTGCTCATTTCTCTAAAGCAGAGTGTGTTTCTTGTAAGGCGAGCTAGCGTTTGTTTCCCATTCCTAAACGGAGTTGAGTCACATCCAGTTTTTGGTCCTACGAGCAAGAGTTGTTTTCTGGTAAGGAAAGTCACTATTGTGGTCCCAATGCCATACACAGTGCAAATAGCACTCGCGTCTGTTCCCAGCATGAACAGTGTGTTGGACTGAAGAGGAGCTACTGTTCTTGTCGGTTTCCTAAGCAGAGTTGAACTAGATATGGCCCGTGTGTGTAGGAAGCACAGTTCTTTTGTTCTGAGCAAGCTCACTGTTGGGACCCCATAGGAAAGGCAGTAGAGTAGAAGAGTGCTCTTTTCTCAAAAGCAGAGTGTGTTTCTTGTAAGGCGAGCTAGCGTTTGTTTCCCAGTCATAAATGGAGTTGAATCACATGCAGTTTCTTGTCCTACGAGCAAGAGTTGTTTTCTGGTAAGAAGAGTCACTATTGCGCTCCCGTAGTCATACACAGGGCAAATAGCACTGGCGTCTGTTCCCAGCATGTACAGTGTATTGGACTGAAGAGGATCTACTGTTCTTGTCAGTTTCCTAAGCAGAATTGAACTAGATATGGCCGTATTTGTAGGAAGCACAGTTCTTTTGGTCTGAGCATACTCACTGTTCTGGCCATATAGGAAACACAGTAGAGTAGAAGAGTGCTCTTTTCTCAAAAGCAGAGTGTGTTTCTTGTAAGGTGAGCTAGCGTTATTTTCCCAGTCCTAAATGGAGTTGAATCACATGCAGTTTTTGCTCCTACGAGCAAGAGTTGTTTTCTGGTAAGGAAAGTCACTATTGCACTCCCATTGCCATACACAGTGCAAATAGCACTCGTGTCTGTTCCCAGCAAGTACAGTGTATTTGACTGAAGCGGAGCTACTGTTCTTGTCAGTTTCCTAAGCAGAGTTGAACTAGATATGGCCCCTGTGTGTAGGAAGCACAGTTCTTTTGTTCTGAGAATGCTCACTGTTCTGGCCCTATAGGAAAGACATTAGAGTAGAAGAGTGCTCTTTTCTCAAAAGCAGAGGGTGTTTCGTGTAAGGCGAGCTAGCAATAGTTTCCCAATCCTAAATGGAGATGAATCACATGCAGTTTCTGGTCCTACGAGCAAGAGTTGTTTTTTGGTAAGAAGAGTCACTATTGCGCTCCCATTGTGATACTAGGGCAAATAGCACTGGCGTCTCTTCCCAGCATGTACAGTGTATTGGACTGAAGAGGATCTACTGTTCTTGTCAGTTTCCTAAGCAGAGTTGAACTAGATATGGACCGTGTGTGTAGGAAGCACAATTCTTTCGTTCTGCGAATGCTCACTGTTCTGGCCCTATAGGAAACACATTAGAGTAGAAGACTACTCTTTTCTCAAAAGCAGAGTGTGTTTCTTGTAAGTCGAGCTAGCGTTTGTTTCCCCGTCCTAAATGGAGTTGAATCCCATGCAGTTTCTGGTCCTACCAGCAAGAGTTCTTTTCTGGTAAGAAGAGTCACTATTGTGCTCCCATTGTCATACACAAGGAAAATAGCACTGGCGTCTAATCCCAGCAAGTACAGTGTATTGGACTGAAGAGGATCTACCTTTCTTGTCAGTTTCCTAAGCAGAGTTGAATTAGATATGGCCTGTGTGTGTGTGAAGCACAGTTCTTTTGTTCTGAGCAAGCTCACTGTTCGGACCCCATAGGAAACACAGTAGAGTAGAAGAGTGTTCTTTTCTCAAAAGCAGAGTGTGTTTCTTGTAAGGCGAGCTAGCATTTGTTTCCCTGTCCTAAATGGAGTTGAATCACATCCTGTTTTTGGTCTTACGAGCAAGAGTTGCTTTCTGGTAAGGAAAGTCAGTATTGCACTCTCATTTCCAGACACAGTGCAAATAGCACTCACGTCTGTTCCAAGCAAGTACAGTGTATTGGACTGAAGAGCAGCTACTGTTCTTGTCAGTTTCCTAAGCAGAGTTGAACTAGATATGGCCCCTGTGTGTAGGAAGCACAGTTCTTTTGTTCTGAGAATTCTCACTGTTCTGGCCCTATAGGAAACACAGTAGAGTAGAAGAGTGCTCTTTTCTCAAAAGCAGAGTGTGTTTCTTGTAAGGCGAGCTAGCGTTTGTTTCCCAATCCTAAATGGAGATGAATCACATGCAGTTTCTGGACCTACAAGCAAGAGTTGTTTTCTGGTAAGAAGAGTCACTATTGCGCTCCCATTGTGATACTAGGGCAAATAGCACTGGCGTCTCTTCCCAGCATGTACAGTGTATTGGACTGAAGAGGAGCTACTGTTCATGTCAGTTTCCTAAGCAGAGTTGAACTAGATATGGCCCGTGTGTGTAGGAAGCACAGTTCTTTTGTTCTGAGAATGCTCACTGTTCGGGCACCATAGGAAACACAGTAGAGTAGAAGAGTGCTCTTTTCTCAAAAGCAGAGTGTGTTTCTTGTAAGGCGAGCAAGCGTTTGTTTCCCAATCCTAAATGGAGTTGAATCACATGCAGTTTTTGGTCCTACGACCAAGAGATGTTTTCTGGTAAGGAAAGTCACTATTGCGCTCCCATTGCCATACACAGTGCAAATAGCACTCACGTCTGTTCCCAGCAAGAACAGTGTATTGGACTGAAGAGGAGCCACTGTTCTTGTCAGTTTCCAAAGCGGAGTTGAACTAGATATGGCCCGTGTGTGTAGGAATAACAGTTCTTTTGTTCTGAGCAAGCTCACTGTTCAGACCCCATAGGAAACACAGTCGAGTAGAAGAGTGCACTTTTCTCAAGAGCAGAGAGTGTTTCTTGTAAGGCGAGCTAGCGTTTGTTTCCCAGTCCTAAATGGAGTTGAATCACATGCAGTTTCTAGTCCTACGAGCAAGAGTTGTTTTCTGGTAAGAAGAGTCACTATTGCGCTCCCATTGTCATACACAGGGCAAATAGCACTGGCGTCTGTTCCCAGCATGTACCGTGTATTGGACTGAAGAGGATCTACAGTTCTTGTTAGTTTCCTAAGCAGAGTTGAACTAGATATAGACCGTGTGTGTAGGAAGCACAGTTCTTTTGTTCTGCGAATGCTCACTGTTCTGGCCCTATAGGAAACACATTAGAGTAGAAGACTACTCTTTTCTCAAAAGCAGAGTGTGTTTCTTGTAAGTCGAGCTAGCGTTTGTTTCCCCGTCCTAAATGGAGTTGAATCCCATGCAGTTTCTGGTCCTACCAGCAAGAGTTGTTTTCTGGTAAGGAAAGTCACTATTGCACTCCCATTGCCATACACAGTGCAAATAGCACTCGCGTCTGTTCCCAGCATATACAGTTTATTGGACTGAAGCGGAGCTATTGTTCTTGTCAGTTTCCTAAGTAGAGTTGAACTAGATATGGCCCCTGTGTGTAGGAAGCACATTTCTTTTGTTCTGAGCAAGCTCACTATTCCGACCCCTTTGGAAACACAGTAGAGTAGAAGAGTGCTCTTTTCTCAAAATCAGAGTGTCTTTCTTGTAAGGTGAGCTAGTGTTTGTTTCCCAGTCAAAAATGGAGTTGAATCCCATGCAGTTTCTGGTCCTATGAGCAAGAGTTGTTTTCTGATAAGAAGAGTCACTATTGTGCTCCTATTGCCATACACAGTGCAAATAGCACTCGCGTCTGTTTCCAGCTAGTACAGTGTATTGGACTGAAAAGGAGCTACCGTTCTTGTCAGTTTCCTAAGCAGAGTTGAACTAGATATGGCCCGTGTGTGTAGGAAGCACAGTTCTTTTTTTCTGAGCAAGCTCACTGTTCGGACCCCATAGGAAACACAGTAGAGTAGAAGAGTGCTCTTTTCTCAAAAGCAAAGTGTGTTTCTTGTAAGGCGAGCTAGCGTTTGTTTCCTAGTCATAAATGGAGTTGAATCACATGCAGTTTCTTGTCCTACGAGCAAGAGTTGTTTTCTGGTAAGAAGAGTCACTATTGCGCTCCCGTAGTCATACACAGGGCAAATAGCACTGGCGTCTGTTCCCAGCATGTACAGTGTATTGGACTGAAGAGGATCTACTGTTCTTGTCAGTTTCCTAAGCAGAATTGAACTAGATATGGCCGTATTTGTAGGAAGCACAGTTCTTTTGTTCTGAGCATACTCACTGTTCTGGCCATATAGGAAACACAGTAGAGTAGAAGAGTGCTCTTTTCTCAAAAGCAGAGTGTGTTTCTTGTAAGGTGAGCTAGCGTTTTTTTCCCAGTCCTAAATGGCGTTGAATCACATGCAGTTTTTAGTCCTACGAGCAAGAGTTGTTTTCTGGTAAGGAAAGTCACTATTGCACTCCCATTGCCATACACAGTGCAAATAGCACTCGTGTCTGTTCCCAGCAAGTACAGTATATTGGACTGAAGCGGAGCTACTGTTCTTGTCAGTTTCCTAAGCAGAGTTGAACTAGATATGGACCGTGTGTGTAGGAAGCACAGTTCTTTTGTTCTGCGAATGCTCACTGTTCTGGCCCTATAGGAAACACATTAGAGTAGAAGACTACTCTTTTCTCAAAAGCAGAGTGTGTTTCTTGTAAGTCGAGCTAGCGTTTGTTTCCCCGTCCTAAATGGAGTTGAATCCCATGCAGTTTCTGGTCCTACCAGCAAGAGTTCTTTTCTGGTAAGAAGAGTCACTATTGTGCTCCCATTGTCATACACAAGGAAAATAGCACTGGCGTCTAATCCCAGCAAGTACAGTGTATTGGACTCAAGAGGATCTACCTTTCTTGTCAGTTTCCTAAGCAGAGTTGAATTAGATATGGCCCGTGTGTGTAGGAAGCACAGTTCTTTTGTTCTGAGCAAGCTCACTGTTCGGACCCCAAAGGAAACACAGTAGAGTAGAAGAGTGCTCTTTTCTCAAAAGCAGAGTGTGTTTCTTGTAAGGCGAGCTAGCATTTGTTTCCCTGTCCTAAATGGAGTTGAATCACATCCTGTTTTTGGTCTTACGAGCAAGAGTTGTTTTCTGGTAAGGAAAGTCAGTATTGCACTCCCATTTCCAGACACAGTGCAAATAGCACTCACGTCTGTTCCAAGCAAGTACAGTGTATTGGACTGAAGAGGAGCTATTGTTCTTGTCAGTTTCCTAAGTAGAGTTGAACCAGATATGGCCCGTGTGTGTAGGAAGCACAGTTCTTTTTTTTGGAGCAAGCTCACTGTTCGGATCCCATTGGATACACGGTAGAGTAGAAGAGTGCTCTTTTCTCAAAAGCAGAGTGTGTTTCTTGTAAGGCGAGCTAGCGTTTGTTTCCCAGTCCTAAATCGAGTTGAATCACATGCAGTTTCTTGTCCTATGAGCAAGAGTTGTTTTCTGGTAAGAAGAGTCACTATTGTGCTCCCATTGTCATACACAGGGCAAATAGCACTTGCGTCTGTTCCCAGCATGTACAGTGTATTGGACTGAAGAGTATCTACTGTTCTTGTCAGTTTCCTAAGTAGAATTGAACTAGATATGGCCGTGTGCGTAGGAAGCACAGTTCTTTTGTTCTGAGAATGCTCACTGTTCTGGCCTTATAGGAAAGACATTAGAGTAGAAGAGTGCTCCTTTCTCAAAAGAAGAGAGTGTTTCTTGTAAGTCAAGCTAGCGTTTGTTTCCCAGTTCTAAATGGAGTTGAATCACATGCAGTTTCTGGTCCTACGAGCAAGAGTTGTTTTCTGGTAAGAAGAGTCACTATTGCGCTCCCATTGTCATAAACGGGGTAAATAGCACTGGCATCTGTGTACAGATGTAGTGGACTGAAGAGGATCTGCTGTTCTTGTCAGTTTCCTAAGCATAATTGAACTAGATATGGCCCATGTGTGTAGGAAGCACAGTTCTTTTGTTCTGAGCAAGCTCACTGTTCGGACACCATAGGAAACACAGTAGAGTAGATGAGTGCTCTTTTCTCAAAAGCAGAGTGTGTTTCTTGTAAGGTGAGCTAATGTTTGTTTCTCAATCAGAAATGGAGTTGAATCCCATGCAGTTTCTGGTCCTACGAGCAAGAGGTGTTTTCTGATAAGAAGAGTCACTATTGCACTCCTATTGCCATACACAGTGCAAATAGCACGCGCGTATGTTCCCAGCTAGTACAGTGTATTGGACTGAAGAGGAGCTACCGTTCTTGTCCGTTTCCTAATTAGAGTTGAACTAGATATGGCCCGTGTGTGTAGGAAGCACAGTTCTTTTTTTCTGAGCAAGCTCACTGTTCGGACCCCATAGGAAACACAGTAGAGTAGAAGAGTGCTCTTTTCTCAAAAGCAGAGTGTGCTTCTTGTAAGGCAAGCTAGAGTTTGTTTCCCATTCCTAAACGGAGTTGAGTCACATCCAGTTTTTGGTCCTACGAGCAAGAGTTGTTTTCTGGTAAGGAAAGTCACTATTGTGGTCCCAATGCCATACACAGTGCAAATAGCACTCGCGTCTGTTCCCAGCATGAACAGTGTGTTGGACTGAAGAGGAGCTACTGTTCTTGTCGGTTTCCTAAGCAGAGTTGAACTAGATATGGCCCGTGTGTGTAGGAAGCACAGTTCTTTTGTTCTGAGCAAGCTCACTGTTGGGACCCCATAGGAAAGGCAGTAGAGTAGAAGAGTGCTCTTTTCTCAAAAGCAGAGTGTGTTTCTTGTAAGGCGAGCTAGCGTTTGTTTCCCAGTCATAAATGGAGTTGAATCACATGCAGTTTCTTGTCCTACGAGCAAGAGTTGTTTTCTGGTAAGAAGAGTCACTATTGCGCTCCCGTAGTCATACACAGGGCAAATAGCACTGGCGTCTGTTCCCAGCATGTACAGTGTATTGGACTGAAGAGGATCTACTGTTCTTGTCAGTTTCCTAAGCAGAATTGAACTAGATATGGCCGTATTTGTAGGAAGCACAGTTCTTTTGGTCTGAGCATACTCACTGTTCTGGCCATATAGGAAACACAGTAGAGTAGAAGAGTGCTCTTTTCTCAAAAGCAGAGTGTGTTTCTTGTAAGGTGAGCTAGCGTTATTTTCCCAGTCCTAAATGGAGTTGAATCACATGCAGTTTTTGCTCCTACGAGCAAGAGTTGTTTTCTGGTAAGGAAAGTCACTATTGCACTCCCATTGCCATACACAGTGCAAATAGCACTCGTGTCTGTTCCCAGCAAGTACAGTGTATTGGACTGAAGCGGAGCTACTGTTCTTGTCAGTTTCCTAAGCAGAGTTGAACTAGATATGGCCCCTGTGTGTAGGAAGCACAGTTCTTTTGTTCTGAGAATGCTCACTGTTCTGGCCCTATAGGAAAGACATTAGAGTAGAAGAGTGCTCTTTTCTCAAAAGCAGAGGGTGTTTCGTGTAAGGCGAGCTAGCAATAGTTTCCCAATCCTAAATGGAGATGAATCACATGCAGTTTCTGGTCCTACGAGCAAGAGTTGTTTTTTGGTAAGAAGAGTCACTATTGCGCTCCCATTGTGATACTAGGGCAAATAGCACTGGCGTCTCTTCCCAGCATGTACAGTGTATTGGACTGAAGAGGATCTACTGTTCTTGTCAGTTTCCTAAGCAGAGTTGAACTAGATATGGACCGTGTGTGTAGGAAGCACAATTCTTTCGTTCTGCGAATGCTCACTGTTCTGGCCCTATAGGAAACACATTAGAGTAGAAGACTACTCTTTTCTCAAAAGCAGAGTGTGTTTCTTGTAAGTCGAGCTAGCGTTTGTTTCCCCGTCCTAAATGGAGTTGAATCCCATGCAGTTTCTGGTCCTACCAGCAAGAGTTCTTTTCTGGTAAGAAGAGTCACTATTGTGCTCCCATTGTCATACACAAGGAAAATAGCACTGGCGTCTAATCCCAGCAAGTACAGTGTATTGGACTGAAGAGGATCTACCTTTCTTGTCAGTTTCCTAAGCAGAGTTGAATTAGATATGGCCTGTGTGTGTGTGAAGCACAGTTCTTTTGTTCTGAGCAAGCTCACTGTTCGGACCCCATAGGAAACACAGTAGAGTAGAAGAGTGTTCTTTTCTCAAAAGCAGAGTGTGTTTCTTGTAAGGCGAGCTAGCATTTGTTTCCCTGTCCTAAATGGAGTTGAATCACATCCTGTTTTTGGTCTTACGAGCAAGAGTTGCTTTCTGGTAAGGAAAGTCAGTATTGCACTCTCATTTCCAGACACAGTGCAAATAGCACTCACGTCTGTTCCAAGCAAGTACAGTGTATTGGACTGAAGAGCAGCTACTGTTCTTGTCAGTTTCCTAAGCAGAGTTGAACTAGATATGGCCCCTGTGTGTAGGAAGCACAGTTCTTTTGTTCTGAGAATTCTCACTGTTCTGGCCCTATAGGAAACACAGTAGAGTAGAAGAGTGCTCTTTTCTCAAAAGCAGAGTGTGTTTCTTGTAAGGCGAGCTAGCGTTTGTTTCCCAATCCTAAATGGAGATGAATCACATGCAGTTTCTGGACCTACAAGCAAGAGTTGTTTTCTGGTAAGAAGAGTCACTATTGCGCTCCCATTGTGATACTAGGGCAAATAGCACTGGCGTCTCTTCCCAGCATGTACAGTGTATTGGACTGAAGAGGAGCTACTGTTCATGTCAGTTTCCTAAGCAGAGTTGAACTAGATATGGCCCGTGTGTGTAGGAAGCACAGTTCTTTTGTTCTGAGAATGCTCACTGTTCGGGCACCATAGGAAACACAGTAGAGTAGAAGAGTGCTCTTTTCTCAAAAGCAGAGTGTGTTTCTTGTAAGGCGAGCAAGCGTTTGTTTCCCAATCCTAAATGGAGTTGAATCACATGCAGTTTTTGGTCCTACGACCAAGAGATGTTTTCTGGTAAGGAAAGTCACTATTGCGCTCCCATTGCCATACACAGTGCAAATAGCACTCACGTCTGTTCCCAGCAAGAACAGTGTATTGGACTGAAGAGGAGCCACTGTTCTTGTCAGTTTCCAAAGCGGAGTTGAACTAGATATGGCCCGTGTGTGTAGGAATAACAGTTCTTTTGTTCTGAGCAAGCTCACTGTTCAGACCCCATAGGAAACACAGTCGAGTAGAAGAGTGCACTTTTCTCAAGAGCAGAGAGTGTTTCTTGTAAGGCGAGCTAGCGTTTGTTTCCCAGTCCTAAATGGAGTTGAATCACATGCAGTTTCTAGTCCTACGAGCAAGAGTTGTTTTCTGGTAAGAAGAGTCACTATTGCGCTCCCATTGTCATACACAGGGCAAATAGCACTGGCGTCTGTTCCCGGCATGTACCGTGTATTGGACTGAAGAGGATCTACAGTTCTTGTTAGTTTCCTAAGCAGAGTTGAACTAGATATAGACCGTGTGTGTAGGAAGCACAGTTCTTTTGTTCTGCGAATGCTCACTGTTCTGGCCCTATAGGAAACACATTAGAGTAGAAGACTACTCTTTTCTCAAAAGCAGAGTGTGTTTCTTGTAAGTCGAGCTAGCGTTTGTTTCCCCGTCCTAAATGGAGTTGAATCCCATGCAGTTTCTGGTCCTACCAGCAAGAGTTCTTTTCTGGTAAGAAGAGTCACTATTGTGCTCCCATTGTCATACACAAGGCAAATAGCACTGGCGTCTAATCCCAGCAAGTACAGTGTATTGGACTGAAGAGGATCTACCTTTCTTGTCAGTTTCCTAAGCAGAGTTGAATTAGATATGGCCCGTGTGTGTAGGAAGCACAGTTCTTTTGTTCTGAGCAAGCTCACTGTTCGGACCCCATAGGAAACACAGTAGAGTAGAAGAGTGCTCTTTTCTCAAAAGCAGAGTGTGTTTCTTGTAAGGCGAGCTAGCATTTGTTTCCCTGTCCTAAACGGAGTTGAATCACATCCTGTTATTGTTCTTACGAGCAAGAGTTGTTTTCTGGTAAGGAAAGTCACTATTGCACTCCCATTTCCAGACACAGTGCAAATAGCACTCACGTCTGTTCCAAGCAAGTACAGTGTATTGGACTGAAGAGGAGCTACTGTTCTTGTCAGTTTCCTAAGTAGAGTTGAACTAAATATGGCCCGTGTGTGTAGGAAGCACAGTTCTTTTGTTCGGAGCAAGCTCACTGTTCGGATCCCATTGGATACACAGTAGAGTAGAAGAGTGCTCTTTTCTCAAAAGCAGAGTGTGTTTCTTGTAAGGCGAGCTAGCGTTTGTTTCCCAGTCCTAAATGGAGTTGAATCACATGCAGTTTTTGATTCTACGAGCAAGAGTTGTTTTCTGGTAAGGAAAGTGTCTATTGTGCTCCCATTTCCATACACAGTGCAAATAGCACTCCCTTCTGTTCCCAGCAAGTACAGTGTATTGGACTGAAGCGGAGCTACTGTTCTTGTCAGTTTCCTAAGCAGAGTTGAACTAGATATGGCCCCTGTGTGTAGGAAGCACAGTTCTTTTGTTCTGAGAATGCTCACTGTTCTGGCCCTATAGGAAACACAGTAGAGTAGAAGAGTGCTCTTTTCTCAAAAGCAGAGTGTGTTTCTTGTAAGGCGAGCTAGCGTTTGTTTCCCAATCCTAAATGGAGATGAATCACATGCAGTTTCTGGACCTACAAGCAAGAGTTGTTTTCTGGTAAGAAGAGTCACTATTGCGCTCCCATTGTGATACTAGGGCAAATAGCACTGGCGTCTGTTCCCAGCATGTACAGTGTATTGGACTGAAGAGGAGCTACTGTTCATGTCAGTTTCCTAAGCAGAGTTGAACTAGATATGGCCCGTGTGTGTAGGAAGCACAGTTCTTTTGTTCTGAGAATCATCACTGTTCGGGCAACCTAGGAAACACAGTAGAGTAGAAGAGTGCTCTTTTCTCAAAAGCAGAGTGTGTTTCTTGTAAGGCGAGCTAGCTTTTGTTTCCCAGTCCTAAATGGAGTTGAATCACATGCAGTTTCTTGTCCTATGAGCAAGAGTTGTTTTCTGGTAAGAAGAGTCACTGTTGCGCTCCCATTGTGGTACTAGGGCAAATAGCACTGGCGTCTGTTCCCAGCATGTACAGTGTATTGGACTGAAGAGGATCTACTGTTCTTGTCAGTTTCCTAAGCAGAATTGAACTAGATATGGCCGTGTGTGTAGGAAGCACAGTTCTTTTGTTCTGAGCAAGCTCACTGTTCTGGCCCTATAGGAAACAAAGTAGAGTAGAAGAGTGATGTTTTCGAAAAAGCAGAGTGTGTTTCTTGTAAGGCGAGCTAGCGTTTGTTTCCCAGTCCTAAATGGAGTTGAATCACATGCAGTTTCTTGTCCTACGAGCAAGAGTAGTTTTCTGTTAAGAAGAGTCCCTATTGCGCTCCCATTATCATACACAGGGCAAATAGCACTGTCGTCGTTTCCCAGCATGTACAGTGTATTGGACTGAAGAGGATCTACTGTTCTTGTCAGTTTCCTAAGCAGAATTGAACTAGATAAGGCGGTATTTGTAGGAAGCACAGTTCTTTTGTTCTGAGCAAACTCACTGTTCTGGCCCTATAGGAAACAAAGTAGAGTAGAAGAGTCCTCTTTTCTAAAAAGCAGAGTGTGTTTCTTGTAAGGCGACCTAGCGTTTGTTTCCCAGTCCTAAATGGAGTTGAATCACATGCAGTTTCTTGTCCTACGAGCAAGAGTTGTTTTCTGGTAAGGAAAGTCACTATTGTGCTCCCATTGCCATACACAGTGCAAATAGCACTGCGTCTGTTCCCAGCAATACAGTGTATTGGACTGAAGCGGAGCTACTGTTCTTGTCAGTTTCCTAAGCAGAGTTGAACTAGATATGGCCCCTGTGTGTAGGAAGCACAGTTCTTTTGTTCTGAGAATGCTCACTGTTCTGTCCCTATAGGAAACACAGTAGAGTAGAAGAGTGCTCTTTTCTCAAAAGCAGAGTGTGTTTCTTGTAAGGCGAGCTAGCGTTTGTTTCCCAATCCTAAATGGAGATGAATCACATGCAGTTTCTGGTCCTACGAGCAAGAGTTGTTTTCTGGTAAGAAGAGTCACTATTGCGATCCCATTGTAATACTAGGGCAAATAGCACTGGCGTTTGTTCCCAGCATGTACAATGTATTGGACTGATGAGGAGCTACTGTTCATGTCAGTTTCCTAAGCAGAGTTTAACTAGATATGGCCCGTGTGTGTAGGAAGCACAGTTCTTTGGTCTGAGAATCCTCACTGTTCGGACACCATAGGAAACACAGTAGAGTAGAAGAGTGCTCATTTCTCTAAAGCAGAGTGTGTTTCTTGTAAGGCGAGCTAGCGTTTGTTTCCCATTCCTAAACGGAGTTGAGTCACATCCAGTTTTTGGTCCTACGAGCAAGAGTTGTTTTCTGGTAAGGAAAGTCACTATTGTGGTCCCAATGCCATACACAGTGCAAATAGCACTCGCGTCTGTTCCCAGCATGAACAGTGTGTTGGACTGAAGAGGAGCTACTGTTCTTGTCGGTTTCCTAAGCAGAGTTGAACTAGATATGGCCCGTGTGTGTAGGAAGCACAGTTCTTTTGTTCTGAGCAAGCTCACTGTTGGGACCCCATAGGAAAGGCAGTAGAGTAGAAGAGTGCTCTTTTCTCAAAAGCAGAGTGTGTTTCTTGTAAGGCGAGCTAGCGTTTGTTTCCCAGTCATAAATGGAGTTGAATCACATGCAGTTTCTTGTCCTACGAGCAAGAGTTGTTTTCTGGTAAGAAGAGTCACTATTGCGCTCCCGTAGTCATACACAGGGCAAATAGCACTGGCGTCTGTTCCCAGCATGTACAGTGTATTGGACTGAAGAGGATCTACTGTTCTTGTCAGTTTCCTAAGCAGAATTGAACTAGATATGGCCGTATTTGTAGGAAGCACAGTTCTTTTGGTCTGAGCATACTCACTGTTCTGGCCATATAGGAAACACAGTAGAGTAGAAGAGTGCTCTTTTCTCAAAAGCAGAGTGTGTTTCTTGTAAGGTGAGCTAGCGTTATTTTCCCAGTCCTAAATGGAGTTGAATCACATGCAGTTTTTGCTCCTACGAGCAAGAGTTGTTTTCTGGTAAGGAAAGTCACTATTGCACTCCCATTGCCATACACAGTGCAAATAGCACTCGTGTCTGTTCCCAGCAAGTACAGTGTATTTGACTGAAGCGGAGCTACTGTTCTTGTCAGTTTCCTAAGCAGAGTTGAACTAGATATGGCCCCTGTGTGTAGGAAGCACAGTTCTTTTGTTCTGAGAATGCTCACTGTTCTGGCCCTATAGGAAAGACATTAGAGTAGAAGAGTGCTCTTTTCTCAAAAGCAGAGGGTGTTTCGTGTAAGGCGAGCTAGCAATAGTTTCCCAATCCTAAATGGAGATGAATCACATGCAGTTTCTGGTCCTACGAGCAAGAGTTGTTTTTTGGTAAGAAGAGTCACTATTGCGCTCCCATTGTGATACTAGGGCAAATAGCACTGGCGTCTCTTCCCAGCATGTACAGTGTATTGGACTGAAGAGGATCTACTGTTCTTGTCAGTTTCCTAAGCAGAGTTGAACTAGATATGGACCGTGTGTGTAGGAAGCACAATTCTTTCGTTCTGCGAATGCTCACTGTTCTGGCCCTATAGGAAACACATTAGAGTAGAAGACTACTCTTTTCTCAAAAGCAGAGTGTGTTTCTTGTAAGTCGAGCTAGCGTTTGTTTCCCCGTCCTAAATGGAGTTGAATCCCATGCAGTTTCTGGTCCTACCAGCAAGAGTTCTTTTCTGGTAAGAAGAGTCACTATTGTGCTCCCATTGTCATACACAAGGAAAATAGCACTGGCGTCTAATCCCAGCAAGTACAGTGTATTGGACTGAAGAGGATCTACCTTTCTTGTCAGTTTCCTAAGCAGAGTTGAATTAGATATGGCCTGTGTGTGTGTGAAGCACAGTTCTTTTGTTCTGAGCAAGCTCACTGTTCGGACCCCATAGGAAACACAGTAGAGTAGAAGAGTGTTCTTTTCTCAAAAGCAGAGTGTGTTTCTTGTAAGGCGAGCTAGCATTTGTTTCCCTGTCCTAAATGGAGTTGAATCACATCCTGTTTTTGGTCTTACGAGCAAGAGTTGCTTTCTGGTAAGGAAAGTCAGTATTGCACTCTCATTTCCAGACACAGTGCAAATAGCACTCACGTCTGTTCCAAGCAAGTACAGTGTATTGGACTGAAGAGCAGCTACTGTTCTTGTCAGTTTCCTAAGCAGAGTTGAACTAGATATGGCCCCTGTGTGTAGGAAGCACAGTTCTTTTGTTCTGAGAATTCTCACTGTTCTGGCCCTATAGGAAACACAGTAGAGTAGAAGAGTGCTCTTTTCTCAAAAGCAGAGTGTGTTTCTTGTAAGGCGAGCTAGCGTTTGTTTCCCAATCCTAAATGGAGATGAATCACATGCAGTTTCTGGACCTACAAGCAAGAGTTGTTTTCTGGTAAGAAGAGTCACTATTGCGCTCCCATTGTGATACTAGGGCAAATAGCACTGGCGTCTCTTCCCAGCATGTACAGTGTATTGGACTGAAGAGGAGCTACTGTTCATGTCAGTTTCCTAAGCAGAGTTGAACTAGATATGGCCCGTGTGTGTAGGAAGCACAGTTCTTTTGTTCTGAGAATGCTCACTGTTCGGGCACCATAGGAAACACAGTAGAGTAGAAGAGTGCTCTTTTCTCAAAAGCAGAGTGTGTTTCTTGTAAGGCGAGCAAGCGTTTGTTTCCCAATCCTAAATGGAGTTGAATCACATGCAGTTTTTGGTCCTACGACCAAGAGATGTTTTCTGGTAAGGAAAGTCACTATTGCGCTCCCATTGCCATACACAGTGCAAATAGCACTCACGTCTGTTCCCAGCAAGAACAGTGTATTGGACTGAAGAGGAGCCACTGTTCTTGTCAGTTTCCAAAGCGGAGTTGAACTAGATATGGCCCGTGTGTGTAGGAATAACAGTTCTTTTGTTCTGAGCAAGCTCACTGTTCAGACCCCATAGGAAACACAGTCGAGTAGAAGAGTGCACTTTTCTCAAGAGCAGAGAGTGTTTCTTGTAAGGCGAGCTAGCGTTTGTTTCCCAGTCCTAAATGGAGTTGAATCACATGCAGTTTCTAGTCCTACGAGCAAGAGTTGTTTTCTGGTAAGAAGAGTCACTATTGCGCTCCCATTGTCATACACAGGGCAAATAGCACTGGCGTCTGTTCCCGGCATGTACCGTGTATTGGACTGAAGAGGATCTACAGTTCTTGTTAGTTTCCTAAGCAGAGTTGAACTAGATATAGACCGTGTGTGTAGGAAGCACAGTTCTTTTGTTCTGCGAATGCTCACTGTTCTGGCCCTATAGGAAACACATTAGAGTAGAAGACTACTCTTTTCTCAAAAGCAGAGTGTGTTTCTTGTAAGTCGAGCTAGCGTTTGTTTCCCCGTCCTAAATGGAGTTGAATCCCATGCAGTTTCTGGTCCTACCAGCAAGAGTTCTTTTCTGGTAAGAAGAGTCACTATTGTGCTCCCATTGTCATACACAAGGCAAATAGCACTGGCGTCTAATCCCAGCAAGTACAGTGTATTGGACTGAAGAGGATCTACCTTTCTTGTCAGTTTCCTAAGCAGAGTTGAATTAGATATGGCCCGTGTGTGTAGGAAGCACAGTTCTTTTGTTCTGAGCAAGCTCACTGTTCGGACCCCATAGGAAACACAGTAGAGTAGAAGAGTGCTCTTTTCTCAAAAGCAGAGTGTGTTTCTTGTAAGGCGAGCTAGCATTTGTTTCCCTGTCCTAAACGGAGTTGAATCACATCCTGTTATTGTTCTTACGAGCAAGAGTTGTTTTCTGGTAAGGAAAGTCACTATTGCACTCCCATTTCCAGACACAGTGCAAATAGCACTCACGTCTGTTCCAAGCAAGTACAGTGTATTGGACTGAAGAGGAGCTACTGTTCTTGTCAGTTTCCTAAGTAGAGTTGAACTAAATATGGCCCGTGTGTGTAGGAAGCACAGTTCTTTTGTTCGGAGCAAGCTCACTGTTCGGATCCCATTGGATACACAGTAGAGTAGAAGAGTGCTCTTTTCTCAAAAGCAGAGTGTGTTTCTTGTAAGGCGAGCTAGCGTTTGTTTCCCAGTCCTAAATGGAGTTGAATCACATGCAGTTTTTGATTCTACGAGCAAGAGTTGTTTTCTGGTAAGGAAAGTGTCTATTGTGCTCCCATTTCCATACACAGTGCAAATAGCACTCCCTTCTGTTCCCAGCAAGTACAGTGTATTGGACTGAAGCGGAGCTACTGTTCTTGTCAGTTTCCTAAGCAGAGTTGAACTAGATATGGCCCCTGTGTGTAGGAAGCACAGTTCTTTTGTTCTGAGAATGCTCACTGTTCTGGCCCTATAGGAAACACAGTAGAGTAGAAGAGTGCTCTTTTCTCAAAAGCAGAGTGTGTTTCTTGTAAGGCGAGCTAGCGTTTGTTTCCCAATCCTAAATGGAGATGAATCACATGCAGTTTCTGGACCTACAAGCAAGAGTTGTTTTCTGGTAAGAAGAGTCACTATTGCGCTCCCATTGTGATACTAGGGCAAATAGCACTGGCGTCTGTTCCCAGCATGTACAGTGTATTGGACTGAAGAGGAGCTACTGTTCATGTCAGTTTCCTAAGCAGAGTTGAACTAGATATGGCCCGTGTGTGTAGGAAGCACAGTTCTTTTGTTCTGAGAATCATCACTGTTCGGGCAACCTAGGAAACACAGTAGAGTAGAAGAGTGCTCTTTTCTCAAAAGCAGAGTGTGTTTCTTGTAAGGCGAGCTAGCTTTTGTTTCCCAGTCCTAAATGGAGTTGAATCACATGCAGTTTCTTGTCCTATGAGCAAGAGTTGTTTTCTGGTAAGAAGAGTCACTGTTGCGCTCCCATTGTGGTACTAGGGCAAATAGCACTGGCGTCTGTTCCCAGCATGTACAGTGTATTGGACTGAAGAGGATCTACTGTTCTTGTCAGTTTCCTAAGCAGAATTGAACTAGATATGGCCGTGTGTGTAGGAAGCACAGTTCTTTTGTTCTGAGCAAGCTCACTGTTCTGGCCCTATAGGAAACAAAGTAGAGTAGAAGAGTGATGTTTTCGAAAAAGCAGAGTGTGTTTCTTGTAAGGCGAGCTAGCGTTTGTTTCCCAGTCCTAAATGGAGTTGAATCACATGCAGTTTCTTGTCCTACGAGCAAGAGTAGTTTTCTGTTAAGAAGAGTCCCTATTGCGCTCCCATTATCATACACAGGGCAAATAGCACTGTCGTCGTTTCCCAGCATGTACAGTGTATTGGACTGAAGAGGATCTACTGTTCTTGTCAGTTTCCTAAGCAGAATTGAACTAGATAAGGCGGTATTTGTAGGAAGCACAGTTCTTTTGTTCTGAGCAAACTCACTGTTCTGGCCCTATAGGAAACAAAGTAGAGTAGAAGAGTCCTCTTTTCTAAAAAGCAGAGTGTGTTTCTTGTAAGGCGACCTAGCGTTTGTTTCCCAGTCCTAAATGGAGTTGAATCACATGCAGTTTCTTGTCCTACGAGCAAGAGTTGTTTTCTGGTAAGGAAAGTCACTATTGTGCTCCCATTGCCATACACAGTGCAAATAGCACTGCGTCTGTTCCCAGCAATACAGTGTATTGGACTGAAGCGGAGCTACTGTTCTTGTCAGTTTCCTAAGCAGAGTTGAACTAGATATGGCCCCTGTGTGTAGGAAGCACAGTTCTTTTGTTCTGAGAATGCTCACTGTTCTGTCCCTATAGGAAACACAGTAGAGTAGAAGAGTGCTCTTTTCTCAAAAGCAGAGTGTGTTTCTTGTAAGGCGAGCTAGCGTTTGTTTCCCAATCCTAAATGGAGATGAATCACATGCAGTTTCTGGTCCTACGAGCAAGAGTTGTTTTCTGGTAAGAAGAGTCACTATTGCGATCCCATTGTAATACTAGGGCAAATAGCACTGGCGTTTGTTCCCAGCATGTACAATGTATTGGACTGATGAGGAGCTACTGTTCATGTCAGTTTCCTAAGCAGAGTTTAACTAGATATGGCCCGTGTGTGTAGGAAGCACAGTTCTTTGGTCTGAGAATCCTCACTGTTCGGACACCATAGGAAACACAGTAGAGTAGAAGAGTGCTCATTTCTCTAAAGCAGAGTGTGTTTCTTGTAAGGCGAGCTAGCGTTTGTTTCCCAGTCCTAAATGGAGTTGAATCACATGCAGTTTCTTGTCCTACGAGCAAGAGTTGTTTTCTGGTAAGAAGAGTCACTATTGCGCTCCCATTGTGGTACTAGGGCAAATAGCACTGGCGTCTGTTCCCAGCATGTACAGTGTATTGGAATGAAGAGGATCTACTGTTCTTGTCAGTTTCCTAAGCAGAATTGAACTAGATATGGCCGTGTGTGTAGGAAGCACAGTTCTTTTGTTCTGAGCAAGCTCACTGTTCTGGCCCTATAGGAAACAAAGTAGAGTAGAAGAGTGATGTTTTCGAAAAAGCAGAGTGTGTTTCTTGTAAGGCGAGCTAGCGTTTGTTTACGAGTCCTAAATGGAGTTGAATCACATCCAGTTTCTTGTCCTACGAGCAAGAGTAGTTTTCTGTTAAGAAGAGTCCCTATTGCGCTCCAATTATCATACACAGGGCAAATAGCACTGTCGTCATTTCCCAGCATGTACAGTGTATTGGACTGAAGAGGATCTACTGTTCTTGTCAGGTTCCTAAGCATAATTGAACTAGATATGGCCCGTGTGTGTAGGAAGCACAGTTCATTTGTTCTGAGCAAGCTAACTGTTTTGGCCCTATAGGAAACACAGTAGAGTAGAAGAGTGATCATTTCTCAAAAGCAGAGTGTGTTTCTTGTAACGCGAGCTAGCGTTTGTTTCCCAGTCCTAAATGGAGTTGAATCACATGCAGTTTTTGGCCCTACGAGCAAGAGTTGTTTTCTGGTAAGGAAAGTCACTATTGTGCTCCCATTGGTATACACAGTGCAAATAGCACTCATGTCTGTTCCCAGCAAGTACAGTGTATTGGAATGAAGAGAAGCTACTGTTCTTGTCAGTCTCCTAAGCAGAGTTGAACTAGATATGGCCCGTGTTTGTAGGAAGCACAGTTCTTTTGTTCTGAGCAAGCTCACTGTTCGGACCCCATAGGAAACACAGTAGAGTAGAAGACTGCTCTTTTCTCCAAAGCAGAGTGTGTTTCTTGTAAGGCGAGCTAGCTTTTGTTTCCCAACCCTAAATGGAGTTGAATCACATGCAGTTTCTTGTCCTATGAGCCAGAGTTGTTTTCTGGTAAGCAGAGTCACTATTGTGCTCCCATTGCCATACACAGTGCAAATAGCACTCGCATCTGTTCCCAGCAAGTACAGTGTATTGGACTGAAGCAGAGCTACTGTTCATGTCAGTTTCCAAAGCAGAGTTGAACTAGATATGGCCCGTGTGTCTTGGAAAAACAGTTCTTTTGTTCTGAGCAAGCTCACTGTTCGGACCCCATAGAAAACACAGTCGAGTAGAAGAGTGCACTTTTCTCAAAAGCAGAGTGTGTTTCTTGTAAGGCGAGCTAGCGTTTGTTTCCCAGTCCTAAATGGAGTTGAATCACATGCAGTTTCTTGTCCTACGAGCAAGAGTTGTTTTCTGGTAAGAAGAGTCACTATTGCGCTCCCATTGTCATACACAGGGCAAATAGCACTGGCGTCTGTTCCCAGCATGTACAGTATATTGGACTGAAGAGGATCTACTGTTCTTGTCAGTTTCCTAAGCAGAATTGAACTAGATATGGCCGTATTTGTAGGAAGCACAGTTCTTTTGTTCTGAGCAAGCTCACTGTTCGGACACCATAGGAAACACAGTAGAGTAGAAGAGTGCTCTTTTCTCAAAAGCAGAGTATGTTTCTTGTAAGGCGAGCTAGCGCTTGTTTCCCAATCCTAAATGGAGTTGAATCACATGCAGTTTCTGGTCCTACGAGCAAGATTTTTTTTCTGGTAAGAAGAGTCACTATTGTGCTCCCATTGTCATACACAGGGCAAATAGCACAGGCATCTGTTCCCAGCATGTACAGTGTTTCGGACTGAAGAGGATCTACTGTTCTTGTCAGATTCCTAATCAGAGTTGAACTAGATATGGCCCGTGTATGTAGGAAGCACAGTTCTGTTGTTCTGAGCAAGCTCACTGTTCGGACCCATTGGATACAAAGTAGAGTAGAAGAGTGCTCTTTTCTCAAAAGTAGAGTGTGTTTCTTGTAAGGCGAGCTAGCATTTGTTTCCCAATCTTAATGGAGTTGAATCACATGCAGTTTCTTGTCCTACGAGCAAGAGTAGTTTTCTGGGAAGAAGAGTCACTATTGCGTTCCCATTGTCATACAAAGGGCAAATAGCACTGGCGTCTGTTCCCACCATGTACAGTGTATTGGACTGAAGAGGATCTACTGTTCTTTTCAGTTTCCTAAGCAGAATTGAACTAGATATGGCCATATTTGTATGAAGCACAGTTATTTTGTTCTGAGCAAGCTCAGTGTTCTGGCCCTATAGGAAACACAGTAGAGTAGAAGAGTGCTCTTTTCTCAAAAGCAGAGTGTGTTTTTTGTAAGGCGAGCTAGCGTTTGTTTCCCAGTCCTAAATGGAGTTGAATCACATGCAGTTTCTTGTCCTACGAGGAAGAGTTGTTTTCTGGTAAGAAGAGTCACTATTGTGCTCCCCTTGTCATACACAGTGCAAATAGCACTCGCGTCTGTTCCCAGCAAGTACAGTGTATTGGACTAAAGGGGAGCTACTGTTCTTGTCAGTTTCCGTAGCAGAGTTGAACTAGATATGGCCCGTGTGTGTAGGAAGCACAGTTCTTTTGTTCTGAGCAAGCTCACTGTTCGGACACCATAGGAAACACAGTAGAGTAGAAGACTGCTCTTTTCTCAAAAGCAGAGTGTGTTTCTTGTAAGGCGAGCTAGCATTTGTTTCCCAATCCTAAATGGAGATGAATCACATGCACTTGCTTGTCCTTCAAGTAAGAGATGTTTTCTAGTAAGAAGAGTCACTATTGCGCTCCCATTGTCATACACAGGGCAAATAGCACTGGCGTCTGTTCCTAGCATGTACAGTGTATTGGACTGAAGAGCATCTACTGTTCTTCTCAGTTTCCTAAGCAGAGTTGAACTAGATATGGCCCCTGTGTGTAGGAAGCACAGTTCTTTTGTTCTGAGATTGCTCACTGTTCCAGCCTTATAGGAAAGACATTAAGGTAGAAGAGTGCTCCTTTCTCAAAACCAGAGAGTGTTTCTTGTAAGTCAAGCTAGCGTTTGTTTCCAAGTCCTAAATGGAGTTGAATCCCATGCAGTTTCTGGTCCTACGAGCAAGAGTTGTTATCTGGTAAGAAGAGTCACATTTGTGCTTCCATTGTCATAAACAGGGCAAATAGCACTGGCATCTGTTCCCACCAAGTACCGTGTATTGGAATGAAGAGGAGCTGCTGTTCTTGTCAGTTTCCTAAAATA
Source organism: Peromyscus eremicus (assembly GCF_949786415.1). NCBI lineage: Eukaryota > Metazoa > Chordata > Mammalia > Rodentia > Cricetidae > Peromyscus > Peromyscus eremicus. The sequence goes on along the minus strand of NW_026735284.1, from coordinate 96,676 downwards.
ATTGAACTAGATATGGCCCGTGTGTGTAGGAAGCACAGTTCTTTTGTTCTGAGCAAGCTCACTGTTCGGATCCCATAGGATACACAGAAGAGTAGAAGAGTGCTCTTTTCTCAAAAGCAGAGTGTGTTTCTTGTAAGGCGAGCCAGCGTTTGTTTCCAAACCCTAAATGGAGTTGAATCACATGCAGTTTCTTGTCCTACGAGCAAGAGTTGTTTTCTGGTAAGAAGAGTCACTATTGTGCTCCCATTGCCAAACACAGTGCAAATAGCACTCGCGTCTGTTCCCAGCAAGTACAGTGTATTGGACTGAAGCGGAGCCACTGTTCTTGTCAGTTTCCTAAGCAGAGTTGAACTAGATATGGCCCGTATGTGTAGGAAGCACAGTTCTTTTATTCTGAGCAAGCTCACTGTTCGGATTCCATAGGAAACACAGTAGAGTAGAAGAGTGCTCTTTTCTCCAAAGCAGACTGCGTTTCTTGTAGGGTGAGCTAGCATTTGTTTCCCAGTCTAAATGTTGTTGAATCACATGCAGTTTCTTGTCCTACGAGCAAGAGTTGTTTTCTGGTAAGAAGAGTCACTATTGCGCTCCCATTGTCATACACAGGGCAAATAGCACTGGCGTCTGTTCTGAGCATGTACAGTGTATTGGACTGAAGAGGACCTACTGTTCTGGTCACTTTCCTAAGCAGAATTGAACTAGATAAGGCTGTATTTGTAGGAAGCACAGTTCTTTTTTTCTGAGCAAACTCACTGTTCTGGCCCTATAGGAATCACAATAGAGTAGAAGAGTCCTCTTTTCTCAAAAGCAGAGTGTGTTTCTTGTAAGGTGAGCTAGCGTTTGTTTCCCAGTCCTCAATGGAGTTGAATCACATGCAATTTTTGGTCCTACTAGCAAGAGTTGTTTTCTGGTAAGGAAAGTCACTTTTGTGCTCCCATTGCCATACACAGTGCAAATAGCACTTGCGTCTGTTCCCAACAAGTACAATGTATTGGACTGAAGCGGAGCTACTGTTCTTGTCAGTTTCCTAAGCAGAGTTGAACTAGATATCCCCAGTGTGTGCAGGAAGCACAGTTCTTTTGTTCTGAGAAAGCTCAGTTTTCGGACACCATAGGAAACACAGTTGAGTAGAAGAGTGCTCTTTTCTCAAAAGCATAAGGTGTTTCTTGTAAGGTGAGCTAGCGTTTGTTTCCCAGTCCTAATTGGAGTTGAATCACATGCAGTTTTTGGTCCTACGATCAAGAGGTTTTTTTTGGTAAGGAAAGTCACTATTGTGCTCCCATTGCCATACACAGGGCAAATAGCACTGGCGTCTGTTCCCAGCAAGTGCAGTGTATTGGACTGAAGAGGAGCTACTGTTCTTGTCAGTTTCCTAAGCAGAGTTGAACTAGATATGGCCCATGTGTGTAGGAAACACAGTTCTTTTGTTCTGAGAAAGCTCACTGTTCGGACCCCATAGGAAACACAGTAGAGTAGAAGAGTGCTCTTTTCTCAAAAGCAGAGTGTGTTTCTTGTAAGGCGAGCTGGCGTTTATTTCCCAAACCTAAATGGAGATGAATCACATGTAGTTTCTTGTCCTATGAGTAAGAGTTGTTTTCTGGTAAGAAGAGTCACTATTGCGCTCCCATTGTCATACACAGGGCAAATAGCACTGGCATCTGTTCCCAGCATGTACAGTGTATTGGACTGAAGAGGATCTACTGTTCTTGTCAGTTTCCTAAGCAGAGTTGTACAAGATATGGCCCGTGTGTGTAGGAAGCACAGTTCTTTTGTTCTGAGCAAGCTAACTGTTTTGGCCCCATAGGAAATACAGTAGAGTAGAAGAGTGATCACTTCTCAAAAGCAGAGTTTGTTTCTTGTAAGGCGAGCTAGCGTTTGTTTCCCAGTCCTAAATGGTGTTGTATCATATGCAGTTTTTGGTCCTACGAGCAAGAGTTGTTTTCTGGTAAGGAAAGTCACCATTGTGCTCCCATTGGCATACACAGTGCAAATAGCACTCGCGTCTGTTCCCATCAAGTACAGTGTATTGGACTGAAGAGGAGCTACTGTTCTTGTCAGTTTCCTAAGCAGAGTTGAACTAGATATGGCCCGTGTTTGTAGGACGCACAGTTCTTTTGTTCTGAGCAAGCTCACTGTTCGGACCCCATAGGAAACACAGTAGAGTAGAAGACTGCTCTTTTCTCAAAAGCAGAGTGTGTTTCTTGTAAGGCAAGCTAGCGTTTGTTTCCCAATCCTAAATGGAGTTGAATCACATGCAGTTTCTTGTCCTACGTGCAAGAGTTGTTTTCTGGTAAGAAGAGTCACTATTGTGCTCCCATTGTCATACACAGGGTAAATAGCACTGGCGTCTGTTCCCAGCAAGTACAGTGTATTGGACTGAAGCGGAGCTACTCTTCATGTCAGTTTCCTGAGCATAGTTGATCTAGATATGGCCCCTGTATGTAGGAAGCACAGTTCTTTTGTTCTGAGCAAGCTCACTGTTCGGGCCCCATTGGAAACACAGTAGAGTAGAAGAGTGCTCTTTTCTCAAAAGCAGAGAATGTTTCTTGTAAGGCGAGCTAGCGTTTGTTTCCCATTCCTAAATGGAGTTGAATCAAATGCAGTTTCTGGTCCTATGAGCAAGAGATGTTTTCTGGTAAGAAGAGTCACTATTGCGCTCCCATTGTCATACACAGGGCAAATAGCACTGGCGTCTGTTCCCAGCAAGTACAGTGTATTGGACTGAAGAGGATCTACTGTTCTTGTCAGGTTCTTAGCAGAATTGAACTAGATATGGCCGTGTGTGTAGGAATCACAGTTCTTTTGTTCTGAGCAAGCTCACTGTTTTGGCCCTATAGGAAACACAGTAGAGTAGAAGAGTGCTCTTTTCCCAAAAGCAGAGTGTGTTTCTTGTAAGTCGAGCCTGCGTTTGTTTCTCATTCCTAAATGGAGTTGAATCACATGCAGTTTCTGGTCCTATGAGCAAGAGTTGTTTTCTGTTAAGGAACGTCAGTATTGCGCTCCCATTGCCATACACAGTGCAAATAGCACTCGCGTCTGTTCCCAGCAAGTACAGTGTATTGGACTGAAGCGGAGCTACTGTTCTTGTCAGTTTCCTAAGCAGAGTTGAACTAGATATGGCCCGTGTGTGTAGGAAGCACAGTTCTTTTGTTCTGAGCAAGCTCACTGTTCGGATCCCATAGGATACACAGTAGAGTAGAAGAGTGCTCTTTTCTCAAAAGCAGAGTGTGTTTCTTGTAAGGCGAGCTAGCTTTTGTTTCCCAACCCTAAATGGAGTTGAATCACATGCAGTTTCTTGTCCTATGAGCAAGAGTTGTTTTCTGGTAAGAAGAGTCACTATTGTGCTCCCATTGCCATACACAGTAAAAATAGCACTCGCGTCTGTTCCCAGCAAGTACAGTGTATTGGACTGAAGCGGAGCTACTGTTCTTGTCAGTTTCCTAAGCAGAGTTGAACTAGATGTGGCCCATGTGTGTAGGAAACACAGTTCTTTTGTTCTGAGCTAGCTCACTGTTCGGACCCCATAGGAAACACAGTAGAGTAGAAGACTGCTCTTTTCACAAAAGCAGAGTGTGTTTCTTGTAAGGCGAGCTAGCGTTTGTTTCCCAGTCCTAAGTGGATTTGAATCACATGCAGTTTCTGGTCCCACGAGCAAGAGTTGTTTTCTAGTAAGAAGAGTCACTATTGCGCTCCCATGTCATACACAGGGCAAATAGCACTGGCGTCTGTTCCCAGCAAGTACAGTGTATTGGACTGAAGCGGAGCTACTCTTCATGTCAGTTTCCTAAGCATAGTTGAACTAGATATGGCCCCTGTGTGTAGGAAGCACAGTTCTTTTGTTCTGAGCAAGCTCACTGTTCGGACCCCATTGGAAACACAGTAGAGTAGAAGAGTGCTCTTTTATCAAAAGCAGAGTGAGTTTATTGTAAGGCGAGCTATCGTTTGGTTCCCTGTCCTAAATGGAGTTGAATCACATGCCGTTTCTTGTCCTATGAGCAAGAGTTGTTTTCTGGTAAGAAGAGTCACTATTGTGCTCCCATTGTCATACACAGGGCAAATAGCACTGGCGTCTGTTCCCAGCATGTCCAGTGTATTGGACTGAAAAGGATCTCCTGTTCTTGTCAGTTTCCTAAGCAGAATTGAATTAGATATGGCCGTATTTGTAGGAAGCACAGTTCTTTTGTTCTGAGCAAACTCAGTGTTCTGGCCGTATAGGAAAAACAGTAGAGTAGAAGAGTGCTCTTTTCTCAAAAGCAGAGTGTGTTTCTTGTTCGGCGAGCTGGCGTTTGTTTCCCAGTCCTAAATGGAGTTGAATCACATGCAGTTTTTGTTCCTACGAGCAAGAGTTGTTTTCTGGTAAGGAAAGTCACTATTGTGCTCCCATTGCCATACACAGTACAAATAGCCCTCGCGTCTGTTCCCAACAAGTACAGTGTATTGGACTGAAGCGGAGCTACTGTTTTTGTCAGTTTCCTAAGCAGAGTTGAACTAGATATGGCCACTGTGTGTAGGAAGCACAGTTCTTATGTTCTGAGCAAGCTCACTGTTCGGACCCCATAGGAAACACAGTGGAGTAGAAGAGTGCTCTTTTCTCAAAAGCAGAGAGTGTTTCTTGTAAGGCGAGCTAGCGTTTGTTTCCCAGTCCTAAATGGAGTTGAATCACATGCAGTTTTTGGTCCTATGAGCAAGAGGTTTTTTTTGGTAAGGAAAGTCACTATTGTGCTCCCATTGCCATACACAGTACATATAGCACTCGCGTCTGTTCCCAGCAAGTGCAGTGTATTGGACTGAAGAGGAGCTACTGTTCTTGTCAGTTTCCTAAGCAGAGTTGAACTAGATATGGCCCATGTGTGTAGGAAACACAGTTCTTTTGTTCTGAGCAAGCTCACTTTTCTGGCCCTATAGCAAACACATTAGAGTAGAAGAGTGCTCTTTTCTCAAATGCAGAGTGTGTTTCTTTTAAGGCAAGCTAGCGTTTGTTTCCCAGTCCTAAATGGAGTTGAATCACATGAAGTTTTTGGTCCTACGAACAAGAGTTTTTTTCTGGTAAGGAAAGTCACTATTGCTTTCCCATTGCCATACACAGTACAAATAGCACTCGCGTCTCTTCCCAGCAAGTACAGTGTATTGGACTGAAGAGGATCTACTGTTCATGTCAGTTTCCTAAGCAGAATTGAACTAGATATGGCCGTATTTGTATGAAGCACAGTTCTTTTGTTCTGAGCAAACTCACTGTTCTTGCCCTATAGGAAACACAGTAGAGTAGAAGAGTGCTCTTTTCCCAAAAGCAGAGTGTGTTTCTTGTAAGTTGAGCTAGTGTTTGTTTCCAAGTCCTAAATGGAGTTGAATCACATGCAGTTTCTGGTCCTAACAGCAAGAGTTGTTTTCTGGTAAGAAGAGTCACTATTGTGCTCCCATTGTCATACACAAGGCAAATAGCACTGGCGTCTAATCCCAGCAAGTACAGTGTATTGGACTGAAGAGGATCTACCTTTCTTGTCAGTTTCCTAAGCAGAGTTGAACTAGATATGGCCCGTGTGTGTAGGAAGCACAGTTCTTTTGTTCTGAGCAAGCTCACTGTTCGGACCCCATAGGAAAAACAGTAGAGTAGAAGACTGCTCTTTTCTCAAAAGCAGAGTGTGTTTCTTGTAAGTCAAGCTAGCATTTGTTTCCCAGTCCTAAATGGAGTTGAATCACATGCAGTTTTTGGTCCTATGAGCAAGAGTTGTTTTCTGGTAAGAAGAGTCACTATTGTGCTCCCATTGTCATACACAGGGCAAATAGCACTGGCGTCTGTTCCCAGCAAGTACAGTGTATTGGACTGAAGAGGAGCTACTGTTCTTTTCATTTTCCTAAGCAGAATTGAACTAGATATGGCCCGTGTGTGTAGGAAGCACAGTTCTTTTGTTCTAAGCAAGATAACTGTTTTGGCCCTATAGGAAACACTGTAGAGTAGAAGAGTGATCATTTCTCAAAAGCAGAGTGTGTTTCTTGTAAGGCGAGCTAGCGTTTGTTTCCTAGTCAGAAATGGAGTTGAATCCCATGCAGTTTCTGTTCCTACCAGCAAGAGGTGTTTTCTGATAAGAAGAGTCACTATTGCACTCCTATTACCATACACAGTGGAAATAGCACTCGTGTCTGTTCCCAGCTAGTACAGTGTATTGGACTGAAGAGGAGCTACCATTCTTGTCAGTTTCCTTAGCAGAGTTGAACTAGATATGGCCCGTGTGTGTAGGAAGCACAGTTCTTTTGTACTGAGCAAGCTCACTGTTCGGACCCCATAGGAAACACAGTTGAGTAGAAGAGTGCTCTTTTCTCAAAAGCAGAGAGTGTTTCTTGTAAGGCGAGCTAGCGTTTGTTTCCCAGTCCTAAATTGAGTTGAATCCCATGCAGTTTTTGGTCCTACGAGCAAGAGTTTTTTTTTTGGTAAGGAAAGTCACTATTGTGCTCCCATTGCCATACACAGTACATATAGCACTCGCGTCTGTTCCCAGCAATTGCAGTGTATTGGACTGAAGAGGAGCTACTGTTCTTGTCAGTTTCCAAAGCAGATTTGAACTAGATGTGGCCCATGTGTGTAGGAAACACAGTTCTTTTGTTCTGAGCAAGCTCACTGTTCGGACCCCATAGGAAACACAGTAGAGTAGAAGACTGCTCTTTTCACAAAAGCAGAGTGTGTTTCTTGTAAGGCGAGCTAGCGTTTGTTTCCCAGTCTTAAGTGGAGTTGAATCACATGCAGTTTCTGGTCCCACGAGCAAGAGTTGTTTTCTGGTAAGAAGAGTCACTATTGCGCTCCCATGTCATACACAGGGCAAATAGCACTGGCGTCTGTTCCCAGCAAGTACAGTGTATTGGACTGAAGCGGAGCTACTCTTCATGTCAGTTTCCTAAGCATAGTTGAACTAGATATGGCCCCTGTGTGTAGGAAGCACAGTTCTTTTGTTCTGAGCAAGCTCACTGTTCGGACCCCATTGGAAACACAGTAGAGTAGAAGAGTGCTCTTTTATCAAAAGCAGAGTATGTTTCTTGTAAGGCGAGCTATCGTTTGGTTCCCTGTCCTTAATGGAGTTGAATCACATGCAGTTTCTTGTCCTACGAGCAAGAGTTGTTTTCTGGTAAGAAGAGTCACTATTGTGCTCCCATTGTCATACACAGGGCAAATAGCACTGGCTTCTGTTCCCAGCATGTCCAGTGTATTGGACTGAAAAGGATCTACTGTTCTTGTCAGTTTCCTAAGCAGAATTGAATTAGATATGGCCGTATTTGTAGGAAGCACAGTTCTTTTGTTCTGAGCAAACTCAGTGTTCTGGCCCTATAGGAAAAACAGTAGAGTAGAAGAGTGCTCTTTTCTCAAAAGCAGAGTGTGTTTCTCGTTCGGCAAGCTGGCGTTTGTTTCCCAGTCCTAAATGGAGTTGAATCACATGCAGTTTTTGTTCCTACGAGCAAGAGTTGTTTTCTGGTAAGGAAAGTCACTATTGTGCTGCCATTGCCATACACAGTACAAATAGCCCTCGCGTCTGTTCCCAACAAGTACAGTGTATTGGACTGAAGCGGAGCTACTGTTTTTGTCAGTTTCCTAAGCAGAGTTGAACTAGATATGGCCACTGTGTGTAGGAAGCACAGTTCTTTTGTTCTGAGCAAGCTCACTGTTCGGACCCCATAGGAAACACAGTCGAGTAGAAGAGTGCTCTTTTCTCAAAAGCAGAGAGTGTTTCTTGTAAGGCGAGCTAGCGTTTGTTTCCCTGTCCTAAATGGAGTTGAATCACATGCAGTTTTTGGTCCTATGAGCAAGAGGTTTTTTTTGGTAAGGAAAGTCACTATTGTGCTCCCATTGCCATACACAGTACATATAGCACTCGCGTCTGTTCCCAGCAAGTGCAGTGTATTGGACTGAAGAGGAGCTACTGTTCTTGTCAGTTTCCTAAGCAGAGTTGAACTAGATATGGCCCATGTGTGTAGGAAACACAGTTCTTTTGTTCTGAGCAAGCTCACTTCTCTGGCCCTATAGCAAACACATTAGAGTAGAAGAGTGCTCTTTTCTCAAATGCAGAGTGTGTTTCTTTTAAGGCAAGCTAGCGTTTGTTTCCCAGTCCTAAATGGAGTTGAATCACATGAAGTTTTTGGTCCTACGAACAAGAGTTTTTTTCTGGTAAGGAAAGTCACTATTGCTTTCCCATTGCCATACACAGTACAAATAGCACTCGCGTCTCTTCCCAGCAAGTACAGTGTATTGGACTGAAGAGGATCTATTGTTCATGTCAGTTTCCTAAGCAGAATTGAACTAGATATGGCCGTATTTGTATGAAGCACAGTTCTTTTGTTCTGAGCAAACTCACTGTTCTTGCCCTATAGGAAACACAGTAGAGTGGAAGAGTGCTCTTTTCCCAAAAGCAGAGTGTGTTTCTTGTAAGTTGAGCTAGCGTTTGTTTCCATGTCCTAAATGGAGTTGAATCACATGCAGTTTCTGGTCCTAACAGCAAGAGTTGTTTTCTGGTAAGAAGAGTCACTATTGTGCTCCCATTGTCATACACAAGGCAAATAGCACTGGCGTCTAATCCCAGCAAGTACAGTGTATTGGACTGAAGAGGATCTACCTTTCTTGTCAGTTTCCTAAGCAGAGTTGAACTAGATATGGCCCGTGTGTGTAGGAAGCACAGTTCTTTTGTTCTGAGCAAGCTCACTGTTCGGACCCCATAGGAAAAACAGTAGAGTAGAAGACTGCTCTTTTCTCAAAAGCAGAGTGTGTTTCTTGTAAGTCAAGCTAGCATTTGTTTCCCAGTCCTAAATGGAGTTGAATCACATGCAGTTTTTGGTCCTATGAGCAAGAGTTGTTTTCTGGTAAGAAGAGTCACTATTGCGCTCCCATTGTCATACACAGGGCAATTAGCACTGGCGTCTGTTCCCAGCAAGTACAGTGTATTGGACTGAAGAGGAGCTACTGTTCTTTTCATTTTCCTAAGCAGAATTGAACTAGATATGGCCCGTGTGTGTAGGAAGCACAGTTCTTTTGTTCTAAGCAAGATAACTGTTTTGGCCCTATAGGAAACACTGTAGAGTAGAAGAGTGATCATTTCTCAAAAGCAGAGTGTGTTTCTTGTAAGGCGAGCTAGCGTTTGTTTCCTAGTCAGAAATGGAGTTGAATCCCATGCAGTTTCTGTTCCTACCAGCAAGAGGTGTTTTCTGATAAGAAGAGTCACTATTGCACTCCTATTACCATACACAGTGGAAATAGCACTCACGTCTGTTCCCAGCTAGTACAGTGTATTGGACTGAAGAGGAGCTACCATTCTTGTCAGTTTCATTAGCAGAGTTGAACTAGATATGGCCCGTGTCTGTAGGAAGCAGAGTTCTTTTGTTCTGAGCAAGCTCACTATTCGGACCCCATAGGAAACACAGTAGAGTAGAAGAGTGCTCTTTTCTCAAAAGCAGAGTGTGTTTCTTGTAAGGCAAGCTAGCTGTTTCCTATGTGGCCAGAACAGTGAGCTTGCTCAGAACAAAAGAACTGTGCTTCCTACACACATGGGCCATATCTAGTTCAACTCTGCATCGGAAACTGACAAGAACAGTAGATCCTCTTCAGTCCAATACACTGTACATGCTGGGAACAGAAGCCAGTGCTATTTGCCCTGTGTATGACAATGGGAGCGCAATAGTGACTCTTCTTACCAGAAAACAACTCTTGCTCGTAGGACCAGAAACTGCATGGGATTCAACTCCATTTAGGACTGAGAAACAAACGCTAGCTCACCTTACAAGAAACACACTCTGCTTTTGAGAAAAGAGCACTCTTCTACTCTACTGTGTTTCCTAAAGTGCCAGAACAGTGAGCTTGCTCAGAACAAAAGAACTGTGCTTCCTACACACACGGGCCATATCTAGTTCAATTCTGCTTAGGAAACTGACTAGAACAGTAGCTCCTCTTCAGTCCAATACACTGTACTTGCTGGGAACATACGCGAGTGCTCTTTGCACTATGTACAGCAATGGGAGCGCAATAGTGACTCTTCTTACCAGAAAACAACTCTTGCTCGTAGGACCAGAAAGTAAATGTCATTCAACTCCATTTAGGACTGGGAAACAAACACCAGCTCGCCTTACAAGAAACACACTCTGCTTTTGAGAAAAGAGCAATCTTCTACTCTACTGTGTTTCCTTTAGGGCCAGAACAGTGAGCTTTCTCAGAACAAAAGAACTGTGCTTCCTGCACACACGGGGGATATGTAGTTCAACTCTGCTTAGGAAACTGACAAGAACAGTAGCTCCTCTTCAGTCCAATACACTGTACTTGCTGGGAACAGACGCGAGTGCTATTAGCACTGTGTACAGCAATGGGAGCGCAATAGTGACTCATCTTACCAGAAAACAATTCTGGCTCTTAGGACAAGAAACTGCATGTGATTCAACTCAACTTAGGACTGGGAAACAAAGGCTATACTGCCTTACACGAAACAAGCTCTGCTTTTGAGATAAGGGCACACTTCTACTCTACTGTGTTTCCTATGGGGTCCGAACAGTGAGCTTGCTCAGAACAAAAGAACTGTGCTTCCTACACACACGGGCCATATCTAGTTCAATTCTGCTTAGGAAACTGACAAGAACAGTAGATCCCCTTCAGTCCAATACACTGTACTTGCTGTGAAAAGACGCCAGTGCTATTTGCACTGTGTATGACAATGGGAGCACAAAAGTGACTCTTGTTACCACAAAACAACTCTTGCTCCTAGGACCACAAACTGCATGGGACTCAACTCCTTTTAGAACTGGGAAACAAACGATAGCTTGCCTTACAAGAAACACACTCTGCTTTTGAGAAAAGAACACTCTTCTACTCTACTGTGTTTCCGATAGGGCCAGAACAGTGAGCTTGCTCAGAACAAAATAATGTGCTTCATACACACACGGGCCATATCTAGTTCAACTCAGCATAGGAAACTGACAAGAACAATAGCTCTTCTTAAGTCCAATACACTGTACTTGCTGGGAACAGACGCCAGTGCTATTTGCACTGTGTATGACAATGGGAGCGCAATAGTGACTCTTCTAACCACAAAACAACTCTTGCTCGTAGGACCAGAAACTGCAAGTGATTCAACTCCATTTAGGACTGGGAAATAAACGCTAGCTTGCCTTACAAGAAACACACTCTGCTTTTGAGAAAAGAGCACTCTTCAACTCTACTATGTTTCCTACTGTGTCCGAACAGTGAGCTCGCTCAGAACAAAAGAACTGTGCTTCCTATACACACGGGCCATATCTAGTTGAACTGTGCTTAGGAAACTGACAAGAACAAGAGCTCCTCTTCAGTCCAATACACTGTACTTGCTGGGAACAGACGCGAGTGCTGTTTGCACTGTGTAATGCAATGGGTACGCAATAGTGACTTCACTTACCAGAAAACAACTCTTGCTCGTAGGACCCAAAACTGCATGTTATTCAACTCCATTTATGACTAGGAAATAAACGCTAGCTCGCCTTACAAGAAACACACTCTGCTTTTGAGAAAAGAGCACTCTTCTCCTCTTGTGTTTCCTATAGGGCCAGAAGAGTGAGCTTGCTCAGAACAAAAGAACTGTGCTTCCTACACACACGGGCCATATCTAGTTCAACTCTGCTTAGGAAACTGACAAGAACAGTAGCTCTTCTTCAGTCCAATACACTGTACTTGCTGGGAACAGACGCAAGTGCTATTTACGCTGTGTACAGCAATGGGAGCACAATAGTGTCTCTTCTTACCAGAAAACAACTCTTGCTCTTAGGACCAGAAACTGCATGTGATTCAACGTCACTTAGGACTGGGAAACAAACACTAGCTCGCCTTACAAAAAACAAGCTCTGCTTTTGAGAAAAGAGCAGTCTTCTACTCTACTGTGTTTCCTATAGGGAAGTTGAGTGAGCTTGCTCATAACAAAAGAACTGTGCTTCCGACACACATGGCCATATCCAGTTCAATTCTGCTTAGGAAACTGACAAGAACATTAGCTCCTCTTCAGTCCAATAAACTCTACATCCTGGGAACAGACGCCAGTGCTATTTGCCCTGTGTATGACAATGGGAGCAAAATAGTGTCTCTTCTTACCAGAAAACGACTCTTGCTCGTAGGACTAGAAACTGCATGGGATTCAACTCCATTTAGGACTGGGAAACAAACGCTAGCTCGCCTTACAAGAAACACACTCTGCTTTTGAGAAAAGAGCACTCTTCTACTCTACTGTGTTTCCTATAGCGCCAGAACAGTGAGCTTGCTCAGAACAAAAGAACTGTGCTTCCTACACACACGGGCCATATCTAGTTCAACTCTGCTTGGGAAACTGACTAGAACAGTAGCTCCTCTTCAGTCCAATACACTGTACTTGCTGGGAACAGACGCGAGTGCTATTTGCACTGTGTACAGCAATGGGAGTGCAATAGTGACTCTTCTTACCAGAAAACAACTCTTGCTCATAGGACCAGAAACTGCATGTGATTCAACTCCACTTAGGACTGGGAAACAAACGCTATCTTGCCTTACACGAAACAAGCTCTGCTTTTGAGAAAAGGGCACACTTCTACTCTATTGTGTTTCCTATGGGGTCCGAACAGTGAGCTTGCTCAGAAAAAAAGAACTGTGCTTCCTAAACACACGGGCCATATCTAGTTCTACTCTGCTTAGGAAACTGACAAGAACAGTAGCTCCTCTTCAATCCAATACACTGTACTTGATTGGAACAGACGCAAGTGCTATTTGTACTGTGTATGGCAATGGGAGCGTAATAGTGACTCTTCTTACCAAAAAACAACTCTACTCGTAGGACCAGAAACCGCATGTGATTCAACTTCATTTAGGACTGGGAAACAAACGCTAGCTCGCCTTACAAGAAACATACTCTGCTTTTGAGAAAATAGCACTCTTCTTCTCTACTATGTGTCCTATGGGGTCCGAACAGTGAGCTTACTCAGAACAAAAGAACTGTGCGTCCGACAGACACGAGCCATATCTAGTTCAACTCTGCTTAGGAAACTGAGTAGAACAGTAGCTCCTCTTCAGTCCAATACACTGTACTTGCTGGGAACAGACGCGAGTGCTATTTGCACTTTGTACAGCAATGGGAGTGCAATAGTGACTCTTCTTACCAGAAAACAACTCTTGCTCATAGGACCAGAAACTGCATGTCATTCAAGTCCATTTAGGACTGGGAAACAAACGCTAGCTCGCTTTACAAGAAACACACTCTGCTTTTTAGAAAAGAGCACACTTCTACTCTACTGTGTTTCGTATGTGGTCCGAACAGTGATCTTGCTCAGAACAAAAGATCTGTGCTTCCTACACACACATGGCCATATCTAGTTCAACTCTGCTTAGCAAACTGACAAGAACAGTAGCACTTCTTCAGTCCAATACACTGTACTTGCTGGGAGCAGACGCGAGTGCTATTTGCACTGTGTACGGCTATGGGAACTCAATAGTGAATTTCCTTACCAGAAAAAAACTCTTGCTCGTAGGACCAAAAACTGCATGTGATTCAAATCCATTTAGGACTGGGAAATAAATGCTAGCTCGCCTTACAAGAAACACACTCTGCTTTTGAGAAAAGAGCACTCTTCTACTCTACTGTGTTTCCTATAGCGCCAGAACAGTGAGCTTGCTCAAACAAAAGAACTGTGCTTCCTACACACACGGCCATATCTAGTTCAATTCTGTTTAGTAAACTGACAGGAACAGTAGATCCTCTTCAGTCCAATACACTGTACATGCTGGGAACAGACGACAGTGGTATTTGCACTGTGTACGGCAATGGGAACACAATAGTGACTCTTTTTACTAGAAAACAACTCTTGCTCGTACGACCAGAAACTGCATGTGATTCAACTCCATTTATGACTGGGAAACAAACTCCAGCTCGCCTTACAAGAAACACAATCTGCTTTTGAGAAAAGAGCACTCTTCTACTCTACTGTGTTTCCTATAGTGCCAGAACAGTGAGCTTGCTCAGAACAAAAGAACTGTGCTTCCTACACACACGGGCCATATCTAGTTCAACTCTGTTTAGGAAACTGACTAGAACAGTAACTCCTCTTCAGTCCAATACACTGTACTTGCTGGGAACATACTCGAGTGCTATTTGCACTGTGTTCAGAAATGGGAGTGCAATAGTGACTCTTCTTACCAGAAAACAATTCTGGCTCTTAGGACCAGAAACTGCATGTGATTCAACTCCACATAGGACTGGGAAACAAATGCTATCTTGCCTTACACGAAACAAGCTCTGCTTTTGAGAAAAGGGCACAGTTCTACTCTACTGTGTTTCCTATGGGGTCCGAACAGTGAGCTTGCTCAGAACAAAAGAACTGTGCTTACTACACACACGGTCATATCTAGTTCAATTCTGCTTATGAAACTGACAAGAACAGTAGATCCTCTTCAGGCCCATACACTGAACTTGCTGGGAACAGACGCCAGTGCTATTTGCCCTGTGTATGACAATGGGAGCGCAATAGTGTCTCTTCTTACCAGAAAACAACTCTTGCTCGTAGGACCAGAAACTGCATGTGATTCAACTCCATTTTGGACTGGGAAACAAACGCTAGCTCGCCTTACAAGAAACACACTCTGCTTTTGAGAAAAGATCACTCTTCTACTCTACTGTGTTTCCTATAGAGCCAGAATAGTGAGCTTGCTCAGAACAAAAGAAATGTGCTTCCTACACACACGGGCCATATCTAGTTCAATTCTGCTTAGGAAACTGACAAGAACAGTATCTCCTCTTCAGTCCAATACACTGTTCTTGCTGGGAAGAGACACCAGTGATATTTGCACTGTGTATGGCAATGGGACAACAATAGTGACTTTCCTTACCAGAAAAAAACTCTTGCTCGTAGGACCAAAAACTGCATGTGATTCAACTCCATTTAGGACTGGGAAACAAACGCTAGCTCGCCTTACAAGAAACACACTCTGCCTTTGAGAAAAGGGTACTCTTCTACTCTAATGTGTTTCTTATGGGGTCAGAACAGTGAGGTTGCTCAGAACAAAAGAACTGTGCTTCCTACACACACGGGCCATATCTAGATCAATTCTTCTTAGGAAACTGACAGGGACAGTAGATCCTCTTCAGTCCAATACACTGTACATGCTGGGAATAGACGCCAGTGCTATTTGCCCTGTGTATGACAATGGGAGCGCAATAGTGACTCTTCTTACCAGAAAACTACTCTTGCTCGTAGAACCAGAAACTGCATGTGATTCAACTCCATTTAGGACTTCGAAACAAACGTTAGCTCCCTTACAAGAAACACACTCTGCTTTTGAGCAAAGAGCCCTCTTCTATTCTAAAGTGTTTCCTATGGGGTCCGAAGAGTGAGCTTGCTCAGAACAAAAGAACTGTGCTTCCGACACACACGGGCCATATCTAGTTCAACTCTGCTTAGGAAACTGACAAGAACAGTAGCTCCTCTTCAGTCCAAAACAATGTACTTGCTGGGAACAGACGCCAGTGCTATTTGCCCTGTGTATGACAATGGGAGCACAATAGTGACTCTTCTTCCCACAAAACAACTCTAGCTCTTAGGAGCAGAAACTGCATGTGATTCAACTCCATTTAGGACTGGGAAACAAATGCTAGCTCGCCTTACAAGAAACACACTCTGCTATTGAGAAAAGAGCACTCTTCTACTCTACTGTGTTTCCAATAGGGCCTGAATAGTGAGCTTGTTCAGAACAAAAGAACCGTGCTTCCTACACACACGGGCTATATCTAGTTCAACTCTGCTTAGGAAACTGACAAGAACAGTAGCTCCCCTTCAGTGCAATACACTGTACATGCTGGGAACAGATGCCAGTGCTATTTGCCCTGTGTATGATAAAGGGAGCGCAATAGTGACTCTTCTTACAAGAAAACAACTCTTGCTCATAGGAACAAAAACTGCATGTGATTCATCTTCATTTAGGACTGGGAAACAAACGCTAGCTCGCCTTACAAGAAACACACATTGCTTTTGAGAAAAGAGCACTCTTCTACTCTACTGTGTTTCCTGTAGCGCCAGAACAGTGAGCTTGCTCAGAACAAAAGAACTGTGCTTCCTACACACACGGGCCATATCTAGTTCAATTCTGCTTAGGAAACTGACAAGAACAGTAGATCCTCTTCAGTCCAATACACTGTACATTCTGGGAACAGATGCCAGTGGTATTTGCACTGTGTACGGCAATGGGAGCACAATAGTGACACTTTTTACCACAAAACAACTCTTGCTCGTAGGAACAGAAACTGCATGTGATTCAACTCCATTTATGACTGGGAAACAAACACCAGCTCACCTTACAAGAAACACACTCTGCTTTTGAGAAAAGAGCACTCTTCTACTCTACTGTGTTTCCTTTAGGGCCAGAACAGTGAGCTTACTCAGAACAAAAGAACTGTGCTTCCTGCACACACTGGCCATATCTAGTTCAACTCTGCTTAGGAAACTGACTAGAACAGTAGCTCCTCTTCAGTCCAAAACACTGTACTTGCTGGGAACACACGCGAGTGTTATTGCACTGTGTAAAGCAATGGGAGTGCAATAGTGACTCTTCTTACCAGAAAACAATTCTGGCTCTTAGGACCAGAAACTGCATGTGACTCAACTAGACTTAGGACTGGGAAACAAACGCTATCTTGCCTTACACGAAACAAGCTCTGCTTTTGAGAAAAGGGCACACTTCTACTCTACTGTGTTTCCTATGAGGTCCGAACAGTGAGGTTGCTCAGAACAAAAGAACTGTGCTTCCAACACACACGGGCCATATCTAGTTCAACTCTGCTTAGGAAACTGACAAGAAGAGGAGCTCCTCTTCAGTCCAATACACTGTATTTGATTGGAACAGACGCAAGTGCTATTTGTACTATGTATGGCAATGGGAGCGCAATTGTGACTCTTCTTACCAAAAAACAGCTCTACTCGTAGGACCAGAAACTGCATGTGATTCAACTTCATTTAGGACTGGGAAACAAACGCTAGCTCACCTTACAAGAAACACACTCTGCTTCTGAGAAAAGAACTCTCTTCTACTCTACTGTGTTTTCTATAAAGCCAAAACAGTGAGCTTGCTCAGAACAAAAGAACTGTGCTTCCTACACACGGCCATATCTAGTTCAATTCTGCTTAGGAAACTGACCAAAGCAGTAGATCCTACTCAGTCCAATACACTGTACATGCTGGGAACAGACGCCAGTGCTATTTGTAATATGTATGACAGTGGGAGCGCAATAGTGACTCTTCTTACCAGAAGACAACTCTTGCTCGTAGGACCAGAAACTGCATGTGATTCAACTCCATTTAGGACTGGGAAACAAACGCTAGCTCGCCTTACAAGAAACACACTCTGCTTTTGAGAAAAGAGCACTCTTCTACTCTTCTGTGATTCCTTCTGGGTCCAAACAGTGAGCTTGCTCAGAACCAAAGAACTGTGCTTCCTACACAAACGGGCCATATCAGTTCAACTCTGCTTAGGAAACTGACAAGAACAGTAGCTCCTCTTCAGTCCAATACACAGTACGTGATGGGAACAGACACGAGTGCTATTTGCACTGTGTATGGCAATGGGAGCACAATAGTGACTCTTCTTTCCAGAAAACAACTCTTGCTCTTAGGACCAGAAACTGCATGTGATGCAACTCCATTTAGAACTGGGAAACAAACGCTAGCTCGCCTTACAATAAACTCACTCTGCCTTTGAGAAAAGAGCACTCTTCTACTCTACTGTGTTTCCTATAGGGCCAGAACAGTGAGCTTGCTCAGAACAAAAGAACTGTGCTTCCTACACACACGGGCCATATCTAGTTCAACTCTGCTTAGGAATCTGACAAGGACAGTAGCTCCTCTTCAGTCCAATACATTGTACATGCTGGGAAAAGACGCCAGTGCTATTTGCACTGTGTAGGGGAATGGGAGCGCAATAGTGTCTTTTCTTACCA
The DNA here is from genome assembly GCF_949786415.1 of Peromyscus eremicus. Taxonomy (NCBI): domain Eukaryota; kingdom Metazoa; phylum Chordata; class Mammalia; order Rodentia; family Cricetidae; genus Peromyscus; species Peromyscus eremicus. Next base: position 78,746 of record NW_026735284.1, on the reverse strand, counting down.
GAAAACAACTCTTGCTCGTAGGACCAGAAACTGCATGTGATTCAACTCCATTTAGGACTGAAAAACAAATGCTAGCTCGCCTTACAAGAAACACACTCTGCTTTTGAGAAAAGGGCACTCTTCTACTCTACAGTATTTCCTATAGGGCCAATACAGTGAGCATGCTCAGAAAAAAAGAACTGTGCTTCCTACACACACGGCCATATCTAGTTCAATTCTGCTTATGAAACTGACAAGAACAGTAGATCCTCTTCAGTCCAATACACTGTACATGCTGGGAACAGATGCCAGTGCTATTTGTAATGTGTATGACAATGGGAGCGCAATAGTGACTCTTCTAACCAGAAAACAACTCTTGATCGTAGGACCAGAAACTGCTTGTGATTCAACTCCATTTAGGACTGAAAAACAAACGCTAGCTCGCCTTACAAGAAACACACACTGCTTTTGAGAAAAGGGCTCTCTTCTACTCTACTGTGTTTCCTATAGGGTCAGAACAGTGAGCTTGCTCAGAACAAAAGATCTGTGTTTCCTACACACACGGACATATCTAGTTCAATTCTGCTTATGAAACTGACAAGAACAGTAGATCCTCTTCAGTCCCATACACTGTACTTGCTGGGAACAGACGCCAGTGCTATTTGTAATGTGTATGACAATGGGAGCGCAATAGTGACTCTTCTTACCAGAAAACATCTCTTGCTCCTAGGACCAGAAACTGCATGTGATTCAACTCCTTTTAGGACTGGTAAACAAACGCTAGCTCGCCTTACAAGAAACACACTCTGCTTTTGAGAAAAGAGCACTCTTCTACTCTTCTGTGTTTCCTTTGGTGTCCAAACAGTGAGCTTGCTCAGAACCAAAGAACTGTGCTTCCTACACAAACGGGCCATATCACTTCAACTCTGCTTAGGAAACTGACAAGAACAGTAGCTCCTCTTCAGTCCAATACACAGTACGTGATGGGAACAGACGCGAGTGCTATTTGCACTGTGTATGGCAATGGGAGCGCAATAGTGACTCTTCTTTCCAGAAAACAACTCTTTCTCGTAGGACCAAAAACTGCATGTGATTCAACTCCACTTAGGACTGGGAAACATACGCTAGCTCACGTTACAAGAAACACACTCTGCCTTTGAGAAAAGGGTACTCTTCTACTCTACTGTGTTTCTAATGGGGTCAGAACAGTGAGGTTGCTCAGAACAAAAGAACTGTGCTTCCTACACACACGGGCCATATCTAGATCAATTCTCCTTAGGAAACTGACAAGGACAGTAGATTCTCTTCAGTCCAATACACTGTACATGCTGGGATTAGACGCCAGAGCTATTTGCCCTGTGTATGACAATGGGAGCACAATAGTGACTCTTCTTACCAGAAAACAACTCTTGCTCGTAGGACCAGAAACTGCATGTGATTCAACTCCATTTAGGACTGGGAAACAAATGCTAGCTCGCCTTACAAGAAACACACTCTGCTTTTCAGAAAAGAGCACTCTTCTACTCTACTGTGTTTCCAATAGGGCCTGAATAGTGAGCTTGCTCAGAACAAAAGAACCTTGCTTCCTACACACACGGGCTATATCTAGTTCAACTCTGCTTAGGAAACTGACAAGAACAGTAGCTCCTCTTCAGTGCAATACACTGTACATGCTGGGAACAGACGCCAGTGCTATTTGCCCTGTGTATGATAATGGGAGCGCAATAGTGACTCTTCTTACCAGAAAACAACTCTTGCTCATAGGACCAGAAACTGCATGTGATTCAACTCCATTTAGAACTGGGATCCAAACACTAGCTCGCCTTACAATAAACACACTCTTCTTTTGAGAAAAGAGCACTCTTCTACTGTACTGTGTTTCCTATAGGTTCCGAACAGTGAGCTTGCTCCAAACAAAAGAACCGTTCTTCGAACACACACGGGCCATATCTAGTTCAACTCTGCTTAGGAAACTGACAATAACAGTAGATCCTCTTCAGTCCAATACACTGTACTTGCTGGGAACAGACACCAGTGCTATTTGCACTGTGTATGGCAATGGGAGCGCAATAGTGACTCTTCTTAGCAGAAAACAACTCTTGCTCGTAGGAACAAAAACTGCATGTGATTCAACTCCATTTAGGACTGGGAAACAAATGCTAGCTCGCCTTACAAGAAACACACATTGCTTTTGAGAAAAGAGCACTCTTCTACTCTACTGTGTTTCCTATAGCGCCAGAACAGTGAGCTTGCTCAGAACAAAAGAACTGTGCTTCCTACACACATGGGCCATATCTAGTTCAACTCTGTTTAGTAAACTGACAAGAACAGTAGATCCTCTTCAGTCCAATACACTGTACATTCTGGGAACAGACGCCAGTGGTATTTGCACTGTGTACGGCAATGGGAGCACAAGAGTGACACTTTTTACCAGAAAACAACTCTTGCTCATAGGACCAGAAACTGCATGTGATTCAACTCCATTTATGACTGGGAAACAAACACCAGCTCGCCTTACAAGAAACACACTCTGCTTTTGAGAAAAGAGCACTCTTTTACTCTACTGTGTTTTTTTTTGGGCCAGAACAGTGAAAATACTCAGAACAAAAGAATTGTGCTTCCTGCACACACGGGCCATATCTAGTTCAACTCTGCTTAGGAAACTGACTAGAACAGTAGCTCCTCTTCAGTCCAAAACACTGTACTTGCTGGGAACATACGCAAGTGCTATTTGCACTGTGTAAAGCAATGGGAGTGCAATAGTGACTCTTCTTACCAGAAAACAATTCTGGCTCTTAGGACCAGAAACTGCATGTGATTCAACTAGACTTAGGACTGGGAAACAAACGTTATCTTGCCTTACACGAAACAAGCTCTACTTTTGAGAAAAGGGCACACTTCTACTCTACTGTGTTTCCTATGAGGTCCGAACAGTGAGCTTGCTCAGAACAAAAGAACTGTGCTTCCAACACACACGGGCCATATCTAGTTCAACTCTGCTTAGGAAACTGACAAGAACAGTAGCTCCTCTTCAGTCCAATACACTGTACTTGATTGGAACAGACGCAAGTGCTATTTGTACTGTGTATGGCAATGGGAGCGCAATTGTGACTCTTCTTACCAAAAAACAGCTCTACTCGTAGGACCAGAAACTGCATGTGATTCAACTTCATTTAGGACTGGGAAACAAACGCTAGCTCACCTTACAAGAAACACACTCTGCTTCTGAGAAAAGAGCTCTCTTCTACTCTACTGTGTTTTCTATAGAGCCAAAACAGTGAGCTTGCTCAGAACAAAAGAACTGTGCTTCCTACACACGGCCATATCTAGTTCAATTCTGCTTAGGAAACTGACAATAACAGTAGATCCTACTCAGTCCAATACACTGTACATGCTGGGAACAGACGCCAGTGCTATTTGTAGTATGTATGACAGTTGGAGCGCAATAGTGACTCTTCTTACCAGAAGACAACTCTTGCTCGTAGGACCAGAAACTGCATGTGATTCAACTCCATTTAGGACTGGGAAACAAACGCTAGCTCGCCTTACAATAAACTCACTCTGCTTTTGAGAAAAGAGCACTCTTCTACTCTACTGTGTTTCCTATAGGGCCAGAACAGTGAGCTTGCTCAGAACAAAAGAACTGTGCTTCCTACACACACGGGCCATATCTAGTTCAACTCTGCTTAGGAATCTGACAAGGACAGTAGATCCTCTTCAGTCCAATACATTGTACATGCTGGGAAAAGTCGCCAGTCCTATTTGCGCTGTGTAGGGGAATGGGAGCGCAATAGTGTCTTTTCTTACCAGAAAACAACTCTTGCTCGTAGGACCAGAAACTGCATGTGATTCAACTCCATTTAGGACTGAAAAACAAATGCTAGCTCGCCTTACAAGAAACACACTCTGCTTTTGAGAAAAGGGCACTCTTCTACTCTACAGTATTTCCTATAGGGCCAAAACAGTGAGCATGCTCAGAAAAAAAGAACTGTGCTTCCTACACACACGGCCATATCTAGTTCAATTCTGCTTAGGAAACTGACAAGAACAGTAGATCCTCTTCAGTCCAATACACTGTACATGCTGGGAACAGACGCCAGTGCTATGTGTAATGTGTATTACAATGGGAGCGCAATAGTGACTCTTCTAACAGGAAACCAACTCTTGCTCGTAGGACCAGAAACTGCATGTGATTCAACTCCATTTAGGACTGAAAAACAAACGCTAGCTCGCCTTACAAGAAACACACACTGCTTTTGAGAAAAGGGCTCTCTTCTACTCTACTGTGTTTCCTATAGGGTCAGAACAGCGAGCTTGCTCAGAACAAAAGATCTGTGATTCCTACACACACGGTCATATCTAGTTCAATTCTGCTTATGAAACTGACAAGAACAGTAGATCCTCTTCAGTCCCATACACTGTACTTGCTGGGAACAGACGCCAGTGCTATTTGTAATGTGTATGACAATGGGAGTGCAATAGTGACTCTTCTTACCAGAAAACAACTCTTGCTCGTAGGACCAGAAACTGCATGTGATTCAACTTCATTTAGGACTGGGAAACAAACTCTAGCTCGCCTTACAAGAAACACACTCTGCTTTTGAGAAAAGAGCACTCTTCTACTCTAAAGTTTTTCCTATGGGGTCCGAACAGTGAGCTTGTTCAGAACAAAAGAAGTGTGCTTCCTACACACAGGGGCCATATCTAGTTCAACTCTGCTTAGGAAACTGACAAGAACACTAGCTCATCTTCAGTCAAATACACTGTACTTGCTGCGAACAGATGCAAGTGCTATTTGCACTGTGTATGGCAATGGGAGCGCAATAGTGACTCTTCTTACCAGAAAACAACTATTGCTCGTAGAACCAGAAACTGCATGTGATGCAACTCCATTTAGAACTGGGAAACAAACGCTAGCTCGCCTTACAATAAACTCACTCTGCTTTTGAGAAAAGAGCACTCTTCTACTCTACTGTGTTTCCTATAGGGCTAGAACAGTGAGCTTGCTCAGAACAAAAGAACTGTGCTTCCTACACACACGGGCCATATCTAGTTCAACTCTGCTTAGGAATCTGACAAGGACAGTAGGTCCTCTTCAGTCCAATACATTGTACATGCTGGGAAAAGACGCCCGTCCTATTTGCGCTGTGTGGGGGAATGGGAGCGCAATAGTGTCTTTTCTTACCAGAAAACAACTCTTGCTCGTAGGACCAGAAACTGCATGTGATTCAACTCCATTTAGGACTGAAAACAAATGCTAGCTCACCTTACAAGAAACACACTCTGCTTTTGAGAAAAGGGCACTCTTCTACTCTACAGTATTTCCTATAGGGCCAAAACAGTGAGCATGCTCAGAAAAAAAGAACTGTGCTTCCTACACACACGGCCATATCTAGTTCAATTCTGCTTAGGAAACTGACAAGAACAGTAGATCCTCTTCAGTCCAATACACTGTACATGCTGGGAACAGACGCCAGTGCTATTTGTAATGTGTATGACAATGGGAGCGCAATAGTGACTCTTCTAACAGGAAACCAACTCTTGATCGTAGGACCAGAAACTGCATGTGAATCAACTCCATTTAGGACTGAAAAGCAAACGCTAGCTCGCCTTACAAGAAACAAACACTGCTTTTGAGAAAAGGGCTCTCTTCTACTCTACTGTGTTTCCTATAGGGTCAGAACAGTGAGCTTGCTCAGAACAAAAGATCTGTGCTTCCTACACACACTCATATCTAGTTCAATTCTGCTTATGAAACTGACAAGAACAGTAGATCCTCTTCAGTCCCATACACTGTACTTGCTGGGAACAGACGCCAGTGCTATTTGTAATGTGTATGACAATGGGAGTGCAATAGTGACTCTTCTTACCAGAAAACATCTCTTGCTCCTAGGACCAGAAACTGCATGTGATTCAACTCCATTTAGGACTGGGAAACAAACGCTAGCTCGCCTTACAAGAAACACACTCTGCTTTTGAGAAAAGAGCACTCTTTTACTATACTGTGTTTTCTATAGAGCCAAAACAGTGAGCTTGCTCAGAACAAAAGAACTGTGCTTCCTAAACACACGGCCATATCTAGTTCAATTCTGCTTAGGAAACTGACAATAACAGTAGATCCTACTCAGTCCAAAACACTGTAGTTGCTCGGAACAGACAGGAGTGCTAATTGCCCTGTGTATGACAATGGGAGTGCAATAGTGACTCTTCTTACCAGAAAAAAACTCTTGCTCGTAGGACCAGAAACTGCATGTGATTCAACTTCATTTAGGACTGGGAAACAAACTCTAGCTCGCCTTACAAGAAACACACTCTGCTTTTGAGAAAAGAGCACTCTTCTACTCTAAAGTTTTTCCTATGGGGTCCGAACAGTGAGCTTGTTCAGAACAAAAGAAGTGTGCTTCCTACACACAGGGACCATATCTAGTTCAACTCTGCTTAGGAAACTGACAAGAACACTAGCTCATCTTCAGTCAAATACACTGTACTTGCTGCGAACAGATGCGAGTGCTATTTGCACTGTGTATGGCAATGGGAGCGCAATAGTGACTCTTCTTACCAGAAAACAACTATTGCTCGTAGAACCAGAAACTGCATGTGATGCAACTCCATTTAGAACTGGGAAACAAACGCTAGCTCGCCTTAAAATAAACTCACTCTGCTTTTGAGAAAAGAGCACTCTTCTACTCTACTGTGTTTCCTATAGGGCCAGAACAGTGAGCTTGCTCAGAACAAAAAACTGTGCTTCCTACACACACGGGCCATATCTAGTTCAACTCTGCTTAGGAATCTGACAAGGACAGTAGATCCTCTTCAGTCCAATACATTGTACATGCTGGGAAAAGACGCCCGTCCTATTTGCGCTGTGTAGGGGAATGGGAGCGCAATATTGTCTTCTCTTACCAGAAAACAACTCTTGCTCGTAGGACCAGAAACTGCATGTGATTCAACTCCATTTAGGACAGAAAAACAAATGCTAGCTCGCCTTACAAGAAACACACTCTGCTTTTGAGAAAAGGGCACTCTTCTACTCTACAGTATTTCCTATAGGGCCAAAACAGTGAGCATGCTCAGAAAAAAAGAACTGTGCTTCCTACACACGGCCATATCTAGTTCAATTCTGCTTAGGAAACTGACAAGAACAGTAGATCCTCTTCAGTCCAATACACTGTATATGCTGGGAACAGACGCCAGTGCTATTTGTAATGTGTATGACAATGGGAGCGCAATAGTGACTCTTCTAACAGGAAACCAACTCTTGATCGTAGGACCAGAAACTGCATGTGATTCAACTCCATTTAGGACTGAAAAACAAACGCTAGCTCGCCTTACAAGAAACACACACTGCTTTTGAGAAAAGGGCTCTCTTCTACTCTACTGTGTTTCCTATAGGGTCAGAACAGTGAGCTTGCTCAGAACAAAAGAACTGTGCTTCCTACACACACGGTCATATCTAGTTCAATGCTACTTAGGAAACTGACAAGAATAGTAGATCCTCTTCAGTCCAATACACTGTAGTTGCAGGGAACAGACACGAGTGCTATTTGCCCAGTGTATGACAATGGGAGCGCAATAGTGACTCTTCTTACCAGAAAACAACTCTTGCTCATAGGACCAGAAACTGCATGTGATTCAACTCCATTTAGGACTGGGAAACAAACGCTAGCTCGCCTTACAACAAACACACTCTGCTTTTGAGAAAAGAGCCCTCTTCTAATCTAAAGTGTTTCCTATGCGGTCCGAACAGTGATCTTGCTCAGAACAAAAGAACTGTGCTTCCTACACACACGAGCCATATCTAGTTCAACTCTGCTTAGAAAACTGACAAGAACAGTAGCTCCTCTTCAGTCCAATACACTGTACTTCCTGGGAACAGACGCGAGTGCTATTTGCACTGTGTATGGCAAAGGGAGCGTAATAGTGACTCTTCTTACCAGAAAACAACTCTTGCTCATAGGACTAGAAACTGCATGGGATTCAACTCCATTTAGGACTGGGAAACAAACACTAGCTCGCCATACAAGAAACACACGCTGCTTTTGAGAAAAGAGCAATCTTCTACTCTACTGTGTTTCCTTTGGGATCCGAACAGTGAGCTTGCTCAGAACAAAAGAACTGTGCTTCCTACACACATGGACCATATCTAGTTCAACTCTGCTTAGGAAACTGACAAGAACAGTAGCTCCTATACAGTCCAATACACTGTACTTGGTGGGAACAGACGCGAATGCTATTTGCACTGTGTATGGCATTTGGAGCGCAGTAGTGACTCTCCTTACCAGAAAATATCTGTTGCTCGTAGGACCAAAAACTGCATGTGACTCAACTCCATTTAGGACTGGGAAACAAACGCGAGCTCGCCTTACAAGAAACACACTCTGCTTTAGATAAAAGAGCACTCTTCTACTCTACTTGTTTCCTATTGGGCCATAACAGTGAGCTTGCTCAGAACAAAAGAACTGTGCTTCCTACACACACGGGCCATATCTAGTTCAACTCTACTTAGGAAACTGACAAGAACAGCAGCTCCTCTTCAGTCCGAAACACTGCACTTGCTGGGAACAGACGCCAGTGCTATTTGTCCTGCGTATGGCAATGGCAGCACAATACTGATTCTTCTTACCATAAAGCAACTCTTGCTCGTAGGACCAGAAACTGCATGTGATTCAACTCTATTTAGGACTGGGAAACAAACGCTAGCTGGCCTTACAAGAAACACACTCTGCTTTAGAGAAAAGAGCACTCTTCTACTCTACTGTGTTTATTATAAGGCCTGAACAGTGAGCTTGCCCAGAACAAAAGAACTGGGCTTCCTACACACACACCCATATCTAGTTCAATTCTGCTTAGGAACCTGATAAGAACAGTAGATCCTCTTCAGTCCAATACACTGTACTTGCTGGGAACATACGCGAGTGCTATTTGCACTGTGTATGGCAATTGGAGCACAATAGTGACTCGTCTTACCAGAAAAGAACGCTTGCTGGTAGGACAAAAAACTGCATGTGACTCAACTCCATTTAGGACTGGGAAACAAACTCTAGCTCGCTTTACAAGAAACACACTCTGCTTTTGAGAAAAGAGCACTCTTCTACTCTACTGTGTTTCCTATAGGGCCAGAACAGTGAGCTTGCTCAGAAAAAAGAACTGTGCTTCCTACACACGGGCCATATCTAGTTCAACTCTTCTTAAGAAACTGAGAAGAACAGTAGCTCCTCTTCAGTCCAATACACTGTACTTGCTGGGAACAGACGGGAGTGCTATTTGCACTGTGTATGGCAATGGGATCGCAATAGTGACTTTCCTTACCAGAAAACAAATCTTGCTCGTAGGACCAGAAACTGCATGTGATTCAACTCTATTTAGGACTGGGACACAAACGCTAGCTCGCCTTCCAAGAAACACACTCTGCTTTTGAGAAAAGAGCACTCTTCTACTCTACTGTTTTTCCTATGGGGTCCGAACAGTGAGATTGCTCAGAACAAAAAAACTGTGCTTCCTACACACACGGCCATATCTAATTCAAGTCTGCTTTGGAAACTGACAAGAACAGTAGCACCTCTTCAGTCCGATACACTGTACTTGCTGGGAACAGACGCGAGTGCTATTTGCACTGTGTATGGCAATGGGAGCGCAATAGTGACTTTCCTTACCAGAAAACAACTCTTGCTCGTAGGACCAGAAACTGCATGTGATTCAACTCCATTTAGGACTGGGAAACAAACGCTAGCTTGTCTTACAAGAAACAAACTTTGCTCTTGAGAAAAGAGCACTCTTCTACTTTACTGTGCTTCCTATGGCGTCCGAACAGTGATCTTGCTCAGAACAAAAGAACTGTGCTTCCTACACACACGGCCATATCTAGTTCAACTCTGCTTAGGAAACTGACAAGAACAGTAGATCCTCTTCAGTCCAATACACTGTACTTGCTGGGAAGAGACGCCAGCGCTATTTGTCCTGTGTATGGCAATGGCAGCACAAGAGTGACTATTCTTACCATAAAACAACTCTTGCTCTTAGGACCAGAAACTGCATGTGATTACACTCCATTTAGGACTGGAAACAAACGCTAGCTCGCCTTACTTGAAACACACTCTGCTTTTGAGAAAAGAGCAGTCTTCTATTCTACTGTGTTGCCTATGGGGTCCGAACAGTGAGCTTGCTCAGAACAAAAGAACTGTGCTTCCTACACAAACTGGCCATATCTAGTTCAGCTCTGCTTAGGAAACTGACAAGAACAGTAGCTCTTCTTCAGTCCAATACACTGTACTTGCGGGGAACAGACGTGAGTGCTATTTGCACTGTGTATGGCAATTGGAGCACAATAGTGACTCGTCTTACCAGAAAACAACTCTTGCTCGTAGGACAAAAAACTGCATGTGACTGAACTCCATTTAGGACTGGGAAACAAACGCTAGCTCGCCTTCCAAGAAACACACTCTGCTTTTGAGAAAAGAGCACTCTTCTATTCTACTGTGTTTCCTATGGGGTCCAAACAGTGAGCTTGCTCAGAACAAAAGAACTGTGCTTCCTACACACACGGGCCATATCTCGTTCAACTCTGCTTAGGAAACTGACAAGAACAGTAGCTTCTCTTCAGTCCGATACACTGTACTTGCTGGGAACAGACGCGAGTGCTATTTGCACTGTGTATGACAATGGGAGCGCAATAGTGACTTTCCATACCAGAAAACAACTCTTGCTCGTAGGACCAGAACCTGCATGTGATTGAACTCCATTTATGGCTGGGAAACAAACGCTAGCTCGCCTTACAAGAAACACACTCTGCTTTTGAGAAAGGAGCACTCTTCTACTCTACTGTGTTTCCTACAGGGCCAGAACAGTGAGCTTGCTCAGAACAAAAGAACTGTGCTTCCTACACACACGGCCGTATCTAGTTCAATTCTGCTTACGTACCTGACAAGAACAGTAGATCCTCTTCAGTCCAATACACTGTATTTGCTGGGAACAGACGCCAGTGCTATTTATCTTGTGTATGGCAATGGCAGCGCAATATTGACTCTTCTTACCAGAAAACAATTCTTGCTCGTAGGACCAGAAACTGCATGGGATTCAACTCCATTTAGGACTGGGAAACAAACGCTAGCTCTCCTTACAAAAAACAGACTCTGCTTTTGAGAAAAGAGCACCTTTCTACTCTACTGTGTTTCCTATGGGGTCCAAACAATGAGCTTGCTCAGAATAAAAGAACTGTGCTTCCTACACACACCGACCATATCTAGTTCAACTCTACTTAGGAAACTGACAAGAACAGCAGCTCCTCTTCAGTCCGAAACACTGTATTTCCTGGGAACAGACGCCAGTGCTATTTGTCCTGCGTATGGCAATGGCAGCACAATACTGACTCTTCTTACCATAAAACAACTCTTGCTCGTAGGATCAGAAACTGCATGTGATTCAACTCTATTTAGGACTGGGAAACAAACGCTAGCTGGCCTTACAAGAAACACACTCTGCTTTAGAGAAAAGAGCACTCTTCTACTCTACTGTGTTTATTATAAGGCCTGAACAGTGAGCTTGCTCAGAACAAAAGAACTGTGCTTCCTACACACACACCCATATCTAGTTCAATTCTGCTTAGGAACCTGATAAGAACAGTAGATCCTCTTCAGTCCAATACACTGTACTTGCTGGGAACATACGCGAGTGCTATTTGCACTGTGTATGGCAATTGGAGCACAATAGTGACTCGTCTTACCAGAAAAGAACGCTAGCTGGTAGGACAAAAAACTGCATGTGACTCAACTCCATTTAGGACTGGGAAACAAACTCTAGCTCGCTTTACAAGAAACACACTATGCTTTTGAGAAAAGAGCACTCTTCTACTCTACTGTGTTTCCTATAGGGCCAGAACAGTGAGCTTGCTCAGAAAAAAGAACTGTGCTTCCTACACACGGGCCATATCTAGTTCAACTCTTCTTAAGAAACTGAGAAGAACAGTAGCTCCTCTTCAGTCCAATACACTGTACTTGCTGGGAACAGACGGGAGTGCTATTTGCACTGTGTATGGCAATGGGATCACAATAGTGACTTTCCTTACCAGAAAACAAATCTTGCTCGTAGGACCAGAAACTGCATGTGATTCAACTCCATTTAGGACTGGGACACAAACGCTAGCTTGCCTTACGAGAAACTCACTCTGCTTTTGAGAAAAGAGCACTCTTCTACTCTACTGTTTTTCCTATGGGGTCCGAACAGTGAGATTGCTCAGAACAAAAAAACTGTGCTTCCTACACACACGGCCATATCTAGTTCAAGTCTGCTTTGGAAACTGACAAGAACAGTAGCTCCTCTTCAGTCCGATACACTGTACTTGCTGGGAACAGACGCGAGTGCTATTTGCACTGTGTATGGCAATGGGAGCGCAATAGTGACTTTCCTTACCAGAAAACCACTCTTGCTCGTAGGACCAGAAACTGCATGTGATTAAACTCCATTTATGTCTGGGAAACAAACGCTAGCTCGCCTTACAAGAAACACACTCTGCTTTTGAGAAAGGAGAACTCTTCTACTCTACTGTGTTTCCTATGGGGTCCAAACAGTGAGCTTGCTCAGAACAAAAGAACTGTGATTCCTACACACACCGACCATATCTACTTCAACTCTACTTAGGAAACTGACAAGAACAGTAGCTCCTCTTCAGTCCCAAACACTGTACTTGCTGGGAACAGACGCCAGTGCTATTTGTCCTGTGTATGGCAATTGAAGCACAATACTTACTCTTCTTACCATAAAACAACTCTTGCTCGTAGGACCAGAAACTGCATGTGATTCAACTCTATTTAGGACTAGGAAACAAACGCTAGCTGGCCTTACAAGAAACACACTCTGCTTTAGAGAAAAGAGCACTCTTCTACTCTACTGTGTTTATTATAAGGCCTGAACAGTGAGCCTGCTCAGAACAAAAGAACTGTGCTTCCTACACACACACCCAATTCTAGTTCAATTCTGCTTAGGAACCTGACAAAAACAGTAGATCCTCTTCAGTCCAATACACTGTACTTGCTGGGAACATACGCGAGTGCTATTTGCACTGTGTATGGCAATTGGAGCACAATAGTGACTCGTCTTACCAGAAAAGAACGCTTGCTCGTAGGACAAAAAACTGCATGTGACTCAACTCCATTTAGGACTGGGAAACAAACTCTAGCTCGCTTTACAAGAAACACACTCTGCTTTTGAGAAAAGAGCACTCTTCTACTCTACTGTGTTTCCTATAGGGCCAGAACAGTGAGCTTGCTCAGAAAAAAGAACTGTGCTTCCTACACACACGGGCCATATCTAGTTCAACTCTTCTTAAGAAACTGAGAAGAACAGTAGCTCCTCTTCAGTCCAATACACTGTACTTGCTGGGAACAGACGGGAGGGCTATTTGCACTGTGTATGGCAATGGGATCACAATAGTGACTTTCCTTACCAGAAAACAACTCTTGCTCGTAGGACCAGAAACTGCATGTGATTCAACTCCATTTAGGACTGGGATACAAACGATAGCTTGCCTTACAAGAAACTCACTCTGCTTTTGAGAAAAGAGCACTCTTCTACTCGACAGTTTTTCCTATGGGGTCCGAACAGTGAGATTGCTCAGAACAAAAAAACTGTGCTTCCTACACACACGGCCATATCTAGTTCAAGTCTGCTTAGGAAACTGACAAGAACAGTAGCTCCTCTTCAGTCCGATACACTGTACTTGCTGGGAAGAGACGCGAGTGCTATGTGCACTGTGTATGACAATGGGAGCGCAATAGTGACTTTTCTTACCAGAAAATAAGTCTTACTCATAGGACCAGAAACTGCATGTGATTCAACTCCATTTAGGACTGGGAAACAAACACTAGCTCGCCTTACTAGAAACACACTCTGCTTTTGAGAAAACAGCACTCTTCTACTCTACTGTGATTCCTATATGGCCAGAACAGTGAGCTTGCACAAAACAAAAGAACTGTGCTTCCTACACACACGGTCCATATCTAGTTCAACTCTGCTTAGGAAACTGACAAGAACAGTAGCTCCTCTTCAGTCCAATACACTGTACTTGTGTGGAACAGACACGAGTGCTATTTGCACTGTGTATGGCAATAGGAGCACAATAGTGACTCGTCTTACCAGAAAACAACTCTTGGTTGTAGGACAAAAAACTGCGTGTGACTCAACTCCATTTAGGACTAGGAAACAAACGCTAGCTCGCCTTCCAAGAAACACACTCTGCTTTTGAGAAAAGAGCACTCTTCTACTCTACTGTGTTTCCTTTGTGTTCCGAACAGTGAGCTTGCTCAGAACAAAAAAACTGTGCCCCCTACACACACGGCCATATCTAGTTCAAGTCTGCTTAGGAAACTGACAAGAACAGTAGCACTTATTCAGTCCAATACACTGTACTTGCTGGGAACAGACGCGAGTGCTATTTGCACCGTGTATGGCAATGGGAGCGCAATAGTGACTTTTCTTACCAGAAAACAACTCTTGTTCGTAGGACCAGAAACTGCATGGGATTCAACATCATTTAGGACGAGGAAACAAACGCTAGCTCGACATACAAGAAACACACTCTGCTTTAGAGAAAAGAGCACTCTTCTACTCTTCTGTGTTTCGATGGGGTCCAAACAGTGAGCTTGCTTTGAACAAAAGAACTGTGCTTCCTACACACATGGACCATATCTAGTTCAATTCTGCTTAGGAAACTGACAAGAACAGTAGCTCCTATACAGTCCCATACTCTGTACTTGCTGGGAACAGACGTGAGTGCTATTTGCACTGTGTATGGCATTTGGAGCTCAATAGTGTCTCTTCTTACCAGAAAACAACTCTTGCTCGTAGGACCAAAAACTGCATGAGACTCAACTCCATTTAGGACTGGGAAACAAACGCGAGCTCACCTTACAAGAAACACACTTTGCTTTAGAGAAAAGAGCACTCTTCTACTCTACTGTGTTTCCTAGAGGGCCAGAACAGTGAGCTTGCTCAGAACAAAAAAACTGTGCTTCCTACACAAACGGGCCATATCTAGTTCAACTCTGCTTAGGAAACTGACAAGAACAGTAGCTCCTCTTCAGTCCGATACACTGTACTTTCTGGGAACAGACGCGAGTGCTATTTGCACTGTGTATGGCAATGGGAGCACAATCATGACTATATTTACCATAAAACAACTCTTGCTCATAGGACCAGAAACTGCATGTGATTCCACTCCATTTAGGACTGGGAAACAAACGCCAGCTTGCCTTACAAGAAACACACTCTGCTTTTGAGAAAAGAGCACTCTTCTACTCTACTGTGTTTCCTACGGGGTCCAAACAGTAAGCTTGCTCAGAACAAAAGAACTGTGCTTTCTACACGCACGGAACATATCTAGTTCAACTCTGCTTAGGAAACTGACAAGAACAGTAGCTCCTCTTCAGTCCAATACACTGTACTTTCTGGGAACAGACGCGAGTGCTATTTGCACTGTGTATGGCAATTGGAGCACAATAGTGACTCGTCTTACCAGAAAACAACTCTTGCTTGTAGGACAAAATACTGCATGTGACTCAACTCCACTTAGGACTAGGAAACAAACGCTAGCTCGCCTTCCAAGAAACACACTCTCCTTTTGAGAAAAGAGCACTCTTCTACTCTACTGTGTTTCCTATGGGTTCTGAACAGTAAGCTTGCTCAGAACAAAAAAACTGTGCTTCCTACACACACGGCCATATCTAGTTCAATTCTGCTTAGGAACCTGACAAGAACAGTAGATCCTCTTCAGTCCAATACACTGTACTTGCTGGGAACAGACGCGTGTGCTATTTGCACTGTGTACGGCAATGGGAGCGCAATAGGGACTTTCCTTATCAGAAAACAATTCTTGCTCATAGGTCCAGAAACTGCATGTGATTCAACTCCATATAGGACTGGGAAACAAACGCTAGCTCACCTTACAAGAAACACACTCTGCTTTTGAGAAAAGAGCACTCTTCTACTCTACTGTGTTTCCTATAGGGCCAGAACAGTGAGCTTACTCAGAACAAAAGAACTGTGCTTCCTACACACACGGCCATATCTAGTTCAACTCTACTTAGGAAACTGACAAGAACAGTAGCTCCTCTTCAGTCCGATACACTGTACTTGCTAAGAACAGACGCCAGTGCTATTTGTCCTGTGTATGGCAATGGCAGCACAATACTGACTCTTCTTACCATAAAACAACACTTGCTCGTAGGACCAGAAACTGCATGTGATTCAACTCTATTTAGGACTGGGAAACAAACGCTAGCTGGCCTTACAAGAAACACACTCTGCTTTAGAGAAAAGAGCACTCTTCTACTCTACTGTGTTTATTATAAGGCATGAACAGTGAGCTTGCTCAGAACAAAAGAACTGTGCTTCCTACACACACACCCATATCTAGTTCAATTCTGCTTAGGAACCTGACAAGAACAGTAGATCCTCTTCAGTCCAATACACTGTAATTGCTGGGAACATACGCGAGTGCTATTTGCACTGTGTATGGCAATTGGAGCACAATAGTGACTCGTCTTACCAGAAAAGAATGCTTGTTCATAGGACAAAAAACTGTATGTGACTCAACTCCATTTAGGACTGGGAAACAAACTCTAGCTCGCTTTACAAGAAACACACTCTGCTTTTGAGAAAAGAGCACTCTTCTACTCTACTGGGTTGCCTATGGGGTCCGAACAGTGAGCTTGCTCAGAACAAAAGAACTGTGCTTTCTACACACGGGCCATATCTAGTTCAACTCTGCTTAGGAAACTGACAAGAACAGTAGCTCTTCTTCAGTCCAATACACTGTCCTTACGGGGAACAGACGCGAGTGCTATTTGCACTGTGTATGGCAATTGGAGCACAATAGTGACTCTCCTTACCAGAAAACAACTCTTGCTCGTAGGACCAGAAACTGCATGTGATTCAACTCCATTTAGGACTGGGAAACAAACGCTAGCTTGCCTTACAAGAAACACACTCTGCTTTTGAGAAAAGAGCACTCTTCTACTCTACTGTTTTTCCTATGGGGTCCGAACAGTGAAATTGCTCAGAACAAAAAAACTGTGCTTCCTACACACACGGCCATATCTAGTTCAAGTCTGCTTAGGAAACTGACAAGAACAATATCTCCTCTTCACTCCGATACACTGTACTTGCTGGGAAGAGACGCGAGTGCTATTTGCACTGTGTATGGCAATGGGAGCGCAATAGTGACTTTCCTTATGAGAAAACAACTCTTGCTCGTACGACCAGAAACTGCATGTGGTTCAACTCTATTTAGGACTGGGAAACAAACGCTAGCTCGCCTTACAAGAAACACACTCTGCTTTTGAGAAAAGAGCACTCTTCTACTCTACTGTGTTTCCTATAGGGCCAGAACAGTAAGCTTGCTCAGAACAAAAGAACTGTGCTTCCTACACATGGGCCATATCTAGTTTAACTCTGCTTAGGAAACTGACCAGAACAGTAGCTCCTCTTCAGTCCGATACACTGTACTTGCTGGGATCAGACGCCAGTGCTATTTGTCCTGTGTATGGCAATGACAGAGCAATAGTGAGTATTCTTACCATAAACAACTCTTGCTCATAGGACCAGAAACTGCATGTGATTCCACTCCATTATGGACTGGGAAACAAACGCTAGCTTGCCTTACAAAAACACACTCTGCTTTTGAGAAAAGAGCACTCTTCTACTCTACTGTGTTTCTTATGGGTTCCAAACAGTAAGCTTGCTCAGAACAAAAGAACTGTGCTTCCTACACGCACGGACCATATCTAGTTCAACTCTGCTTAGGAAACTGACAAGAACAGTAGCTCCTGTTCAGTCCAGTACACTGTACTTGCTGGGAAAAGATGCGAGTGCTATTTGCCAGGTGTATGGCAATGGGAGCGCAATAGTGATTTTCCTTACCAGAAAACAACTCTTGTTCGTAGGACCACAAACTGCATGTGATTCAATTCCATTTAGGACTAGGAAACAAACGCTAGCTCGCCTTACAAGAAACACACATTGCTTTTGAGAAAAGAGCACTCTTCTATTCTACTGTGTTTCCTATGTGTTCCGAGCAGTGAGCTTGCTCAGAACAAAAAAACTGTGCTTCCTACACACACGGCCATATCTAGTTCAAGTCTGCTTAGGAACCTGACAAGAACAGTAGATCCTGTTCAGTCCAATACACTGTACTTGCTGGGAACAGACGCCAGTGCTATTTGTCCTGTGTATGGCAATGGCAGTACAATATTGACTCTTCTTACCAGAAAACAACTCTTGCTCGTAGGACCAGAAATTGCATGTGATTCAACTCTGTTTAGGACTGGAAAACAAACGCTAGCTGGCCTTACAAGAAACACACACTGCTTGAGAGAAAAAGCACTCTTCTACTCTACTGTGTTTCCTATAGGGCCAGAACAGTAAGCTTGCTCAGAACAAAAGAACTGTGCTTCCTACACATGGGCCATATCTAGTTCAACTCTGCTTAGGAAACTGACCAGAACAGTAGCTCCTCTTCAGTCCGATACACTGTACTTGCTGGGAACAGACGCCAGTGCTCTTTGCACTGTGTATTGCAATGGGAGCGCAATAGTGAATTTCCTTACCAGAAAACAACTCTTGCTGGTAGGACCAGAAACTGCATGTGATTCATCTCAATTTAGGACTGGAAACAAATGCTTGCTCGCCTTACATGAAACTCATTCTGCTTTTGAGAAAAGAGCACTCTTCTACTCTACTGTGTTTTCTATGGGGTCCGAACAGTGAGCTTGCTCAGAACAAAAGAACTGTGCTTCCTACACACACGGGCCATATCTAGTTCAATTCTGCTTAGGAAACTGACAAGAACAATAGCTCCTCTTCAGTCCAATACACTGTACTTTCTGGGAACAGACGCGAGTGCTATTTGCACTGTGTATGGCAATGGGAGCACAATAGTGACTTTCCTTATCAGAAAACAATTCTTGCTTGTAGGACAAAATACTGCATGTGACTCAACTCCATTTAGGACTGAGAACCAAACGCTAGCTCGCCTTACAAGAAACACACTCTGCTTTTGAGAAAAGAGCACTCTTCTACTCTACTGTGTTTCCTATGGGTTCCGAACAGTAAACTTGCTCAGAACAAAAAAACTGTGCTTCCTACACACACGGCCATATCTAGTTCAAGTCTGCTTAGGAACCTGACAAGAACAGTAGATCCTCTTCAGTCCAATACACTGTACTTGCTGGGAACAGACGCGTGTGCTATTTGCACTGTGTATGGCAATGGGAGCACAATAGTGACTTTCCTTATCAGAAAACAATTCTTGCTCATAGGTCCAGAAACTGCATGTGATTCAACTCCATATAGGACTGGGAAACAAACGCTAGCTTGCCTTACAAGAAACACACTCTACTTTTGAGAAAAGAGCACTCTTCTACTCTACTGTGTTTCCTATAGGGCCAGAACAGTGAGCTTGCTCAGAACAAAAGAACTGTGCTTCCTACACACACGGCCATATCTAGTTCAACTCTGCTTAGGAACATGACAAGAACAGTAGATCTTCTTCAGTCCAATACACTGTACATGCTGGGAACAGACGCCAGTGCTATTTGCCATCTGTATGACAATGGGAGCACAATAGTGACTGTTCTTACCAGAAAACAACTCTTGCTCATAGGACCAGAAACTGCATGTGATTCAACTCCATTTAGGACTGGGAAACAAACACTAGCTCGCCTTACAAGAAACACACTCTGATTTAGAGAAAAAATCATTTTTCTACTCTACTGTGTTTCCTAAGTGGTCCGAACAGTGAACTTGCTCAGAACAAAAGAACTGTGCTTTCAACACACACGGCCATATCTAGTTCAATTCTGCTTAGGAACCTGACAAGAACAGTAGATCCTCTTCAGTCCAATACACTGTACTTGCTGGGAACCGACGCCAGTGCTATTTGTCCTGTGTATGGCAATGGCAGCACAATATTGACTCTTCTTACCAGAAAACAACTCTTGCTCGTAGGACCAGAAATTGCATGGGATTCAACTCCATTTAGGACTTGGAAACAAACGCTAGCTCTCCTTACAAGAAACACACTCTGCTTTTGAGAATAGAGCACTCTTCTATTCTACTGTGTTTCCTATGGGGTCCAAACAATGAGCTTGCTCAGAACAAAAGAACTGTGCTTCCTACACACACCGACCATATCTAGTTCAACTCTGCTTAGGAAACTGACAAGAACAGTAGTTCCTATTCAGTCCAATACACTGTACTTGCTGGGAACAGACGCGAGTGCTATTTGCACTGTGTATGGCAATGGGTGCACAATAGTGACTTTCCTTACCAGAAAACAACTCTTGCTCATGGGACCGGAAACTGCCTGTGATTGAACTCCATTTAGGACTAGGAAACAAACGCCAGCTCGCCTTACAAGAAACACACTCTGCTTTAGAGAAAAGAGCACTCTTCTACTCTACTGTGTTTCCTATAGGGCCAGAACAGTGAGCTTACTCAGAACACAAGAACTGTGCTTCCTACACACACGGCCATATCTAGTTCAACTCTGCTTAGGAAACTGACAAGAACAGTAGCTCCTCTTCAGTCCGATACACTGTACTTGCTAAGAACAGACGCCAGTGCTATTTGTCCTGTGTATGGCAATGGCAGCACAATACTGACTCTCTTACCATAAAACAACACTTGCTCGTAGGACCAGAAACTGCATGTGATTCAACTCTATTTAGGACTGGGAAACAAACGCTAGCTGGCCTTACAAGAAACACACTCTGCTTTAGAGAAAAGAGCACTCTTCTACTCTACTGTGTTTATTATAAGGCCTGAACAGTGAGCTTGCTCAGAACAAAAGAACTGTGCTTCCTACACACACACCCATATCTAGTTCAATTCTGCTTAGGAACCTGACAAGAACAGTAGATCCTCTTCAGTCCAATACACTGTAATTGCTGGGAACAGACGCGAGTGCTATTTGCACTGTGTATGGCAATTGGAGAACAATAGTGACTCGTCTTACCAGAAAAGAAGGCTTGTTCGTAGGACAAAAAACTGCATGTGACTCAACTCCATTTAGGACTGGGAAACAAACTCTAGCTCGCTTTACAAGAAACACACTCTGCTTTTGAGAAAAGAGCACTCTTCTACTCTACTGTGTTTCCTATAGGGCCAGAACAGTGAGCTTGCTCAGAAAAAAGAACTGTGCTTCCTACACACACGGGCCATATCTAGTTCAACTCTTCTTAAGAAACTGAGAAGAAGAGTAGCTCCTCTTCAGTCCAATACAATGTACTTGCTGGGAACAGACGGGAGGGCTATTTGCACTGTGTATGGCAATGGGATCGCAATAGTGACTTTCCTTACCAGAAAACAACTCTTGCTCGTAGGACCAGAAACTGCATGTGATTCAACTCCATTTAGGACTGGGAAACAAACGCTAGCTTGCCTTACAAGAAACACACTCTGCTTTTGAGAAAAGAGCACTCTTCTACTCTACTGTTTTTCCTATGGGGTCCGAACAGTGAGATTGCTCAGAACAAAAAAACTGTGCTTCCTACACAGATGGCCATATCTAGTTCAAGTCTGCTTAGGAAACTGACAAGAACAATATCTCCTCTTCACTCCGATACACTGTACGTGCTGGGAAGAGACGCGAGTGCTATTTGCACTGTGTATGGCAATGGGAGCGCAATAGTGACTTTCCTTACCAGAAAACAACTCTTGCTCGTACGACCAGAAACTGCATGTGATTCAACTCCATTTAGGACTGGGAAACAAACGCTAGCTCGCCTTACAAGAAACACACTCTGCTTTAGAGAAAAGAGCACTCTTCTACTCTACTGTGTTTCCTATGGGGTCTGAACAGTGAGCTTGCTCAGAACAAAAGAACTGTGCTTCCTACACACACGGGCCATATCTAGTTCAATTCTGCTTAGGAAACTGACAAGAACAGTAGCTCCTCTTCTGTCCAATACACTGTACTTTCTGGGAACAGACGCGAGTGCTATTTGCACTGTGTATGGCAATTGGAGCACAATAGTGACTCGTCTTACCAGAAAACAACTCTTGCTTGTAGGACAAAAAACTGCATGTGACTCAACTCCATTTAGGACTAGGAAACAAACGCTAGCTCGCCTTCCAAGAAACATACTCTGTTTTTGAGAAAAGAGCACTCTTCGACTCTACTGTGTTTCCTAAGTGTTCCGAACAGTGAGCTTGCTCAGAACAAAAAAACTGTGCCTCCTACATACACGGCCATATCTAGTTCAAGTCTGCTTAGGAAACTGACAAGAACAGTAGCACCTATTCAGTCCAATACACTGTACTTGCTGGGAACAGACGCGTGAGCTATTTGCACTGTGTATGGCAATGGGAGCACAATAGTGACTTTTGTTACCAGAAAACAACTCTTGATCATAGGACCAGAAACTGCATGGGATTCAACTTCATTTAGGACAAGGAAACAAAAGCTAGCTCGCCTTACATGAAACACACTCTGCTTTTGAGAAAAGAGCACTCTTCTACTCTACTGGGTTGCCTATGGGGTCCGAACAGTGAGCTTGCTCAGAACAAAAGAACTGTGCTTCCTACACACGGGCCATATCTAGTTCAACTCTGCTTAGGAAACTGACAAGAACAGTAGCTTCTCTTCAGTCCCATACACTGCACTTGCTGGGAACAGACGCATGTGCTATTTGCACTGTGTATGGCAATGGGAGCGCAATAGTGACTTTCCTTACCAGAAAACAACTCTTGCTCATAGGACCAGAAACTGCATGTGATTCAACTCCATTTAGGACTGGGAAACAAACGCTAGCTTGTCTTACAAGAAACAAACTTTGCTTTTGAGAAAAGAGCACTCTTCTACTCTACTGTGCTTCCTATGGGGTCTGAACAGTGAGCTTGCTCAGAACAAAAGAACTGTGCTTCCTACACACACGGCCATCTCTAGTTCAACTCTGCTTAGGAAACTGACAAGAACAGTAGATCCTCTTCAGTCCAATACACTGTACTTGCTGGGAAGAGACGCCAGTGCTATTTGTCCTGTGTATGGCAATGGCAGTGCAAGAGTGACTATTCTTACCATAAAACAACTCTTGCTCGTAGGACCAGAAACTGCATGTGATTCCACTCCATTTAGGACTCGGAAACAAACGCTAGCTCGCCTTACATGAAACACACTCTGCTTTTGAGAAAAGAGCACTCTTCTACTCTACTGGGTTGCCTATGGGGTCCGAACAGTGAGCTTCCTCAGAAGAAAAGAACTGTGCTTCCTACACACGGGCCATATCTAGTTCAACTCTGCTTAGGAAACTGACAAGAACAGTAGCTCTTCTTCAGTCCAATACACTGTCCTTGCGGGGAACAGACGCGAGTGCTATTTGCACTGTGTATGGCAATTGGAGCACAATAGTGACTCTCCTTACCAGAAAACAACTCTTGCTCATAGGACCAAAAACTGCATGTGACTCAACTCCATTTAGGACTGGGAAACAAACGCTAGCTCGCCTTACATGAAACACACTCTGCTTTTGAGAAAGGAGCACTCTTCTACTCTACTGTGTTTCCTACAGGGCCAGAACAGTGAGCTTGCTCAGAACAAAAGAACTGTGCTTCCTACACACACGGCCATATCTAGTTCAATTCTGCTTACGTACCTGACAAGAACAGTAGATCCTCTTCAGTCCAATACACTGTATTTGCTGGGAACAGACGCCAGTGCTATTTATCTTGTGTATGGCAATGGCAGCGCAATATTGACTCTTCTTACCAGAAAACAATTCTTGCTCGTAGGACCAGAAACTGCATGGGATTCAACTCCATTTAGGACTGGGAAACAAACGCTAGCTCTCCTTACAAAAAACAGACTCTGCTTTTGAGAAAAGAGCACTCTTCTACTCTACTGTGTTTCCTATGGGGTCCAAACAGTGAGCTTGCTCAGAATAAAAGAACTGTGCTTCCTACACACACCGACCATATCTAGTTCAACTCTACTTAGGAAACTGACAAGAACAGCAGCTCCTCTTCAGTCCGAAACACTGTACTTGCTGGGAACAGACGCCAGTGCTATTTGTCCTGCGTATGGCAATGGCAGCACAATACTGACTCTTCTTACCATAAAACAACTCTTGCTCGTAGGACCAGAAACTGCATGTGATTCAACTCTATTTAGGACTGGGAAACAAACGCTAGCTGGCCTTACAAGAAACACACTCTGCTTTAGAGAAAAGAGCACTCTTCTACTCTACTGTGTTTATTATAAGGCCTGAACAGTGAGCTTGCTCAGAACAAAAGAACTGTGCTTCCTACACACACACCCATATCTAGTTCAATTCTGCTTAGGAACCTGACAAGAACAGTAGATCTTCTTCAGTCCAATACACTGTACTTGCTGGGAACATACGCGAGTGCTATTTGCACTGTGTATGGCAATTGGAGCACAATAGTGACTCGTCTTACCAGAAAAGAACGCTTGCTGGTAGGACAAAAAACTGCATGTGACTCAACTCCATTTAGGACTGGGAAACAAACTCTAGCTCGCTTTACAAGAAACACACTCTGCTTTTGAGAAAAGAGCACTCCTCTACTCTACTGTGTTTCCTATAGGGCCAGAACAGTGAGCTTGCTCAGAAAAAAAGAACTGTGCTTCCTACACACACGGGCCATATCTAGTTCAACTCTGCTTAGGAAACTGACCAGAACAGTAGCTCCTCTTCAGTCCGATACACTGTACTTGCTGGGAACAGACGCCAGTGCTCTTTGCACTGTGTATTGCAATGGGAGCACAATAGTGAATTTCCTTACCAGAAAACAACTCTTGCTGGTAGGACCAGAAACTGCATGTGATTCATCTCCATTTAGGACTGGGAAACAAATGCTAGCTCGCCTTACATGAAACACATTCTGCTTTTGAGAAAAGAGCACTCTTCTACTCTACTGTGTTTTCTATGGGGTCCGAACAGTGAGCTTGCTCAGAACAAAAGAACTGTGCTTCCTACACACACGGGCCATATCTAGTTCAATTCTGCTTAGGAAACTGACAAGAACAGTAGCTCCTCTTCAGTCCAATACACTGTACTTTCTGGGAACAGACGCGAGTGCTATTTGCACTGTGTGTGGCAATTGGAGCACAATAGTGACTCGTCTTACCAGAAAACAACTCTTGCTTGTAGGACAAAATACTGCATGTGCCTCAACTCCATTTAGGACTGAGAACCAAACGCTAGCTCGCCTTACAAGAAACACACTCTGCTTTTGAGAAAAGAGCACTCTTCTACTCTACTGTGTTTCCTATGGGTTCCGAACAGTAAGCTTGCTCAGAACAAAAAAACTGTGCTTCCTACACACACGGCCATATCTAGTTCAAGTCTGCTTAGGAACCTGACAAGAACAGTAGATCCTCTTCAGTCCAATACACTGTACTTGCTGGGAACAGACGCGTGTGCTATTTGCACTGTGTATGGCAATGGGAGCACAATAGTGACTTTCCTTATCAGAAAACAATTCTTGCTCATAGGTCCAGAAACTGCATGTGATTCAACTCCATATAGGACTGGGAAACAAACGCTAGCTTGCCTTACAAGAAACACACTCTGCTTTTGAGAAAAGAGCACTCTTCTACTCTACTGTGTTTCCTATAGGGCCAGAACAGTGAGCTTGCTCAGAACAAAAGAACTGTGTTTCATACACACACGGCCATATCTAGTTCAACTCTGCTTAGGAACATGACAAGAACAGTAGATCCTCTTCAGTCCAATACACTGTACATGCTGGGAACAGACGCCAGTGCTATTTGCCATCTGTATGACAATGGGAGCACAATAGTGACTGTTCTTACCAGAAAACAACTCTTGCTCATAGGACCAGAAACTGCATGTGATTCAACTCCATTTAGGACTGGGAAAAAAATACTAGCTCGCCTTACATGAAACACACTCTGCTTTTGAGAAAAGAGCACTCTTCTACTCTACTGTGTTTCCTATGGGGTCGAAACAGTGAGCTTGCTCAGAACAAAAGAACTGTGCTTCCTACACACACGGGCCATATCTATTTCAACTCTGCTTACGAAACTGACAAGAACAGTAGCTCCTCTTCAGTCCAATACACTGTAATTGCGGGGAACAGACGCGAGTGCTATTTCCTCTGTGTATGGCAATTAGAGCACAATAGTGACTCGTCTTACCAGAAAACAACTCTTCCTCGTAGGACAAAAAACTGCATGTGACTCAACTCCATTTAGGACTGGGAAACAAACGTTAGCTCGCCTTCCAAGAAACACCCTCTGCTTTTGAGAAAAGAGCACTCTTCTACTCTACTGTGTTTCCTATGTGTTCCGAACAGTGAGCTTGCTCAGAACAAAAAAACCTGTGCTTCCTACACACACGGACCATATCTAGTTCAACTCTGCTTAGAAAACTGAAAAGAACAGAAGTTCCTCTTCAGTTCAATACACTGTACTTGCTGGGAATAGATTCCAGGGCTATTTGCACTGTGTATGGCAAATGGAGTGCAATAGTGACTTCCCTTACCAGAAAAAAACTCTTGCTCATAGGACCAGAAACTGCATGTGCTTCCACTCCTTTTAGGACCTGGAAACAAATGCTATCTCACCTTACAAGAAACACACTATGCTTTTGAGAAAAGAGCACTCTTCTACTCTACTGTGTTTCCTATGCGGTCCGAACAGTGAGCTTGCTCAGAAAAAAACAACTGTGCTACCTACACACACGGGCCATATCTAGTACAAATCTGCTTAGGAAACTGACAAGAGCAGTAGCTCCTCTTCAGTCCAATACACTGTACTTGCTGGGAACAGACGGGAGTGCTATTTGTACTGTGTATGGCAATGGGAGCACAATAGTGACTTTCTTTACCAGAAAACAACTCTTGCTCATAGTATCAGAAATTGCATGTGATTCAACTCCATTTAAGACTGGGAAACAAATGCTAGCTCGCCTTACAAGAAACACACTCTGCTTCAGAGAAAAGAGCACTCTTCTACTCTACTGTGTTTCCTATAGGGCCAGAACAGTTAGCTTGCTCAGAACAAAAGAACTGTGCTTCCTACACACACGGGCCATAACTAGGTCAACTCTGTTTAGGAAACTGACAAGAACAGTAGCTCCTCATCAGTCCAATACACTGTACTTGCGGGGAACAGACGAAAGTGCTATTTGCACTGTGTATGGCAATTGGAGCACAATAGTGACTCGTCTTACCAGAAAACAACTCTTGCTCGTAGGACAAAAAACTGCATGTGACTCAACTCCATTTAGGTCTGGGAAACAAATGCTAGCTCGCCTTCAAGAAACACACTCTGCTTTTGAGAGAAGAGCACTCTTCTACTCTACTGTGTTTCCTATGGTGTCCAAACAGTGAGATTGCTCAGAACAAAAGAACTGTGCTTCCTACACACGGGATATATCTCCTTCAACTCTGCTTATGAAACTGACAAGAACAGTAGATTCTCTTCAGTCCAATACACTGTACTTGCTGGGAACAGACGCGAGTGCTATTTGCACGGTGTATGACCATGGAAGCGCAATAGTGACTTTCCTTACCAGAAAACAACTCTTGCTCGTAGGACCAGAACCTGCATGTGATTCAACTCCATTTAGGACTGGGAAACAAACGCTACCTCGCCTTACAAGAAACACACTCTGCTTTAGAGAAAGAAGCACTCTTCTACTCTACTGTGTTTCCTACAGGGCCAGAACAGTGAGCTTGCTCAGAACAAAAGAAGTGTGCTTCCTACACACAAGGCCATATATAGTTCAACTCTGCTTAGGAACCTGACAAGAACAGTAGATCCTCTTTAGTCCAATACACTGTACTGGTGGGAACAGACGCCAGTGCTATTTGCACTGTGTATGACAATGGGAGCACAATAGTGACTCTTCTTACCAGAAAACAACTCTTGCTCATAGGACCAGAAACTGCATGTGATTCAACTCCATTTAGGACTGTGAGACAAACACTAGCTCGCCTTAAAAGAAACACACTCTACTTTAGAGAAAAGAGCACTCTTCTACTCTACTGTATTTCCTAAGAAGTCCGAACAGTGAACTTGCTCAGAACAAAAGAACTGTGCTTCCTAGACACAGGGCCATATCTAGTTCAATTCTGCTTACGAACCTGACAAGAACAGTAGATCCTCTTCAGTCCAATACACTGTACTTGCTGGGAACAGATGCCAGTGCTATTTGTCCTGTATATGGCAATGGCAGCGCAATATTGACTCTTATTACCAGAAAACAACTCTTGCTCGTAGGACCAGAAACTGCATGGGATTCAACTCCATTTAGGACTGGGAAACAAACGCTAGCACTCCTTACAAGAAACACACTCTGCTTTAGAGAAAAGAGCACTCTTCTACTCTACTGTGTTTCCTATGGTGTCCAAACAGTGAGCTTGCTCAGAATAAAAGAACTGTGCTTCCTACACACACTGACCCTATCTAGTTCAACTCTGCTTGGGAAACTGACAAGAACAGTAGCTCCTCTGCAGTCCGATACACTGTACTTGCTGGGAACAGACGCGAGTGCTATTTGCACAGTGTAAGGCAATGGGAGCGCAATAATGACTTTCCTTACCAGAAAACAACTCTTGCTCGTAGGACCAGAAACTGCATGTGATTCAACTCCATTTAGGACTGGGAAACAAACGCTAGCTTGCCTTACAAGAAACACACTCTGCTTTTGAGAAAAGAGCACTCTTCTACTCTACTGTGTTTCCTATGGGGTCCAAACAGTGAGCTTGCTTAGAACAAAAGAACTGTGCTTCCTACACACATGGACCATATCTAGTTCAACTCTGCTTAGGAAACTGACAAGAACAGTAGCTCCTATACAGTCCAATACACTGTACTTGGTGGGAACAGACGCGAATGCTATTTGCACTGTGTATGGCATTTGGAGCGCAGTAGTGACTCTCCTTACCAGAAAATAACTGTTGCTCGTAGGACCAAAAACTGCATGTGACTCAACTCCATTTAGGACTGGGAAGCAAACGCGAGCTCGCCTTACAAGAAACACACTCTGCTTTAGATAAAAGAGCACTCTTCTACTCTACTTGTTTCCTATAGGGCCATAACAGTGAGCTTGCTCAGAACAAAAGAACTGTGCTTCCTACACACACGGGCCATATCTAGTTCAACTCTGCTTAGGAAACTGACAAGAACAGTAGCTCCTCTTCAGTCCCATACACTGCACTTGCTGGGAACAGACGCATGTGCTATTTGCACTGTGTATGGCAATGGGAGCGCAATAGTGACTTTCCTTACCAGAAAACAACTCTTGCTCATAGGACCAGAAACTGCATGTGATTCAACTCCATTTAGGACTGGGAAACAAACGCTAGCTTGTCTTACAAGAAACAAACTTTGCTTTTGAGAAAAGAGCACTCTTCTACTCTACTGTGCTTCCTATGGGGTCTGAACAGTGAGCTTGCTCAGAACAAAAGAACTGTGCTTCCTACACACACGGCCATATCTAGTTCAACTCTGCTTAGGAAACTGACAAGAACAGTAGATCCTCTTCAGTCCAATACACTGTACTTGCTGGGAAGAGACGCCAGTGCTATTTGTCCTGTGTATGGCAATGGCAGCGCAAGAGTGACATTTTTACCATAAAACAACTCTTGCTCGTAGGTCCAGAAACTGCATGTGATTCCACTCCATTTAGGACTGGGAAACAAACGCTAGCTCGCCTCACATGAAACACACTCTGCTTTTGAGAAAAGAGCACTCTTCTACTCTACTGGGTTGCCTATGGGGTCCGAACAATGAGCTTGCTCAGA
Organism: Peromyscus eremicus; assembly: GCF_949786415.1. Lineage (NCBI taxonomy): Eukaryota > Metazoa > Chordata > Mammalia > Rodentia > Cricetidae > Peromyscus > Peromyscus eremicus. Next base: position 48,986 of record NW_026735284.1, on the reverse strand, counting down.
ACAAAAGAACTGTGCTTCCTACACACGGGCCATATCTAGTTCAACTCTGCTTAGGAAACTGACAAGAACAGTAGCTCTTCTTCAGTCCAATACACTGTATTGCGGGGAACAGACGCGAGTGCTATTTGCACTGTGTATGGCAATTGGAGCACAATAGTGACTCTCCTTACCAGAAAACAACTCTTGCTCGTAGGACCAAAAACTGCATGTGACTCAACTCCATTTAGGACTGGGAAACAAACGCGAGCTCGCCTTACAAGAAACACACTCTGCTTTAGATAAAAGAGCACTCTTCTACTCTACTTGTTTCCTATAGGGCCATAACAGTGAGCTTGCTCAGAACAAAAGAACTGTGCTTCCTACACACACGGGCCATATCTAGTTCAACTTTGCTTAGGAAACTGACAAGAACAGTAGCTCCTCTTCAGTCCCATACACTGCACTTGCTGGGAACAGACGCATGTGCTATTTGCACTGTGTATGGCAATGGGAGCGCAATAGTGACTTTCCTTACCAGAAAACAACTCTTGCTCATAGGACCAGAAACTGCATGTGATTCAACTCCATTTAGGACTGGGAAACAAACGCTAGCTTGTCTTACAAGAAACAAACTTTGCTTTTGAGAAAAGAGCACTCTTCTACTCTACTGTGCTTCCTATGGGGTCTGAACAGTGAGCTTGCTCAGAACAAAAGAACTGTGCTTCCTACACACACGGCCATCTCTAGTTCAACTCTGCTTAGGAAACTGACAAGAACAGTAGATCCTCTTCAGTCCAATACACTGTACTTGCTGGGAACAGACGCCAGTGCTATTTGTCCTGTGTATGGCAATGGCAGTGCAAGAGTGACTATTCTTACCATAAAACAACTCTTGCTCGTAGGACCAGAAACTGCATGTGATTCCACTCCATTTAGGACTGGGAAACAAACGCTAGCTCGCCTTACATGAAACACACTCTGCTTTTGAGAAAAGAGCACTCTTCTACTCTACTGGGTTGCCTATGGGGTCCGAACAGTGAGCTTCCTCAGAAGAAAAGAACTGTGCTTCCTACACACGGGCCATATCTAGTTCAACTCTGCTTAGGAAACTGACAAGAACAGTAGCTCTTCTTCAGTCCAATACACTGTCCTTGCGGGGAACAGACGCGAGTGCTATTTGCACTGTGTATGGCAATTGGAGCACAATAGTGACTCTCCTTACCAGAAAACAACTCTTGCTCATAGGACCAAAAACTGCATGTGACTCAACTCCATTTAGGACTGGGAAACAAACGCTAGCTCGCCTTACAAGAAACACACTCTGCTTTTGAGAAAGGAGCACTCTTCTACTCTACTGTGTTTCCTACAGGGCCAGAACAGTGAGCTTGCTCAGAACAAAAGAACTGTGCTTCCTACACACACGGCCATATCTAGTTCAATTCTGCTTACGTACCTGACAAGAACAGTAGATCCTCTTCAGTCCAATACACTGTATTTGCTGGGAACAGACGCCAGTGCTATTTATCTTGTGTATGGCAATGGCAGCGCAATATTGACTCTTCTTACCAGAAAACAATTCTTGCTCGTAGGACCAGAAACTGCATGGGATTCAACTCCATTTAGGACTGGGAAACAAACGCTAGCTCTCCTTACAAAAAACAGACTCTGCTTTTGAGAAAAGAGCACTCTTCTACTCTACTGTGTTTCCTATGGGGTCCAAACAGTGAGCTTGCTCAGAATAAAAGAACTGTGCTTCCTACACACACCGACCATATCTAGTTCAACTCTACTTAGGAAACTGACAAGAACAGCAGCTCCTCTTCAGTCCGAAACACTGTACTTGCTGGGAACAGACGCCAGTGCTATTTGTCCTGCGTATGGCAATGGCAGCACAATACTGACTCTTCTTACCATAAAACAACTCTTGCTCGTAGGACCAGAAACTGCATGTGATTCAACTCTATTTAGGACTGGGAAACAAACGCTAGCTGGCCTTACAAGAAACACACTCTGCTTTAGAGAAAAGAGCACTCTTCTACTCTACTGTGTTTATTATAAGGCCTGAACAGTGAGCTTGCTCAGAACAAAAGAACTGTGCTTCCTACACACACACCCATATCTAGTTCAATTCTGCTTAGGAACCTGACAAGAACAGTAGATCCTCTTCAGTCCAATACACTGTACTTGCTGGGAACATACGCGAGTGCTATTTGCACTGTGTATGGCAATTGGAGCACAATAGTGACTCGTCTTACCAGAAAAGAACGCTTGCTGGTAGGACAAAAAACTGCATGTGACTCAACTCCATTTAGGACTGGGAAACAAACGCTAGCTCGCCTTACAAGAAACACACTCTGCTTTTGAGAAAAGAGCACTCTTCTACTCTACTGTGTTTCCTATAGGGCCAGAACAGTGAGCTTGCTCAGAACAAAAGAACTGTGCTTCATACACACACGGCCATATCTAGTTCAACTCTGCTTAGGAACATGACAAGAACAGTAGATCCTCTTCAGTCCAATACACTGTACATGCTGGGAACAGACGCCAGTGCTATTTGCCATCTGTATGACAATGGGAGCACAATAGTGACTGTTCTTACCAGAAAACAACTCTTGCTCATAGGACCAGAAACTGCATGTGATTCAACTCCATTTAGGACTGGGAAAAAAATACTAGCTCGCCTTACATGAAACACACTCTGCTTTTGAGAAAAGAGCACTCTTCTACTCTACTGTGTTTCCTATGGGGTCGAAACAGTGAGCTTGCTCAGAACAAAAGAACTGTGCTTCCTACACACACGGGCCATATCTATTTCAACTCTGCTTACGAAACTGACAAGAACAGTAGCTCCTCTTCAGTCCAATACACTGTAATTGCGGGGAACAGACGCGAGTGCTATTTCCTCTGTGTATGGCAATTAGAGCACAATAGTGACTCGTCTTACCAGAAAACAACTCTTCCTCGTAGGACAAAAAACTGCATGTGACTCAACTCCATTTAGGACTGGGAAACAAACGTTAGCTCGCCTTCCAAGAAACACCCTCTGCTTTTGAGAAAAGAGCACTCTTCTACTCTACTGTGTTTCCTATGTGTTCCGAACAGTGAGCTTGCTCAGAACAAAAAAACCTGTGCTTCCTACACACACGGACCATATCTAGTTCAACTCTGCTTAGAAAACTGAAAAGAACAGAAGTTCCTCTTCAGTTCAATACACTGTACTTGCTGGGAATAGATTCCAGGGCTATTTGCACTGTGTATGGCAAATGGAGTGCAATAGTGACTTCCCTTACCAGAAAAAAACTCTTGCTCATAGGACCAGAAACTGCATGTGCTTCCACTCCTTTTAGGACCTGGAAACAAATGCTATCTCACCTTACAAGAAACACACTATGCTTTTGTGAAAAGAGCAGTCATCTACTCTACTGTGTTTCCTATGCGGTCCGAACAGTGAGCTTGCTCAGAAAAAAACAACTGTGCTACCTACACACACGGGCCATATCTAGTACAAATCTGCTTAGGAAACTGACAAGAACAGTAGCTCCTCTTCAGTCCAATACACTGTACTTGCTGGGAACAGACGGGAGTGCTATTTGTACTGTGTATGGCAATGGGAGCACAATAGTGACTTTCTTTACCAGAAAACAACTCTTGCTCATAGTATCAGAAATTGCATGTGATTCAACTCCATTTAAGACTGGGAAACAAATGCTAGCTCGCCTTACAAGAAACACACTCTGCTTCAGAGAAAAGAGCACTCTTCTACTCTACTGTGTTTCCTATAGGGCCAGAACAGTTAGCTTGCTCAGAACAAAAGAACTGTGCTTCCTACACACACGGGCCATAACTAGGTCAACTCTGTTTAGGAAACTGACAAGAACAGTAGCTCCTCATCAGTCCAATACACTGTACTTGCGGGGAACAGACGCAAGTGCTATTTGCACTGTGTATGGCAATTGGAGCACAATAGTGACTCGTCTTACCAGAAAACAACTCTTGCTCGTAGGACAAAAAACTGCATGTGACTCAACTCCATTTAGGTCTGGGAAACAAATGCTAGCTCGCCTTCAAGAAACACACTCTGCTTTTGAGAGAAGAGCACTCTTCTACTCTACTGTGTTTCCTATGGGGTCCAAACAGTGAGATTGCTCAGAACAAAAGAACTGTGCTTCCTACACACGGGATATATCTCCTTCAACTCTGCTTATGAAACTGACAAGAAGAGTAGATTCTCTTCAGTCCAATACACTGTACTTGCTGGGAACAGACGCGAGTGCTATTTGCACGGTGTATGACCATGGAAGCGCAATAGTGACTTTCCTTACCAGAAAACAACTCTTGCTCGTAGGACCAGAACCTGCATGTGATTCAACTCCATTTAGGACTGGGAAACAAACGCTACCTCGCCTTACAAGAAACACACTCTGCTTTAGAGAAAGAAGCACTCTTCTACTCTACTGTGTTTCCTACAGGGCCAGAACAGTGAGCTTGCTCAGAACAAAAGAAGTGTGCTTCCTACACACAAGGCCATATATAGTTCAACTCTGCTTAGGAACCTGACAAGAACAGTAGATCCTCTTTAGTCCAATACACTGTACTGGTGGGAACAGACGCCAGTGCTATTTGCACTGTGTATGACAATGGGAGCACAATAGTGACTCTTCTTACCAGAAAACAACTCTTGCTCATAGGACCAGAAACTGCATGTGATTCAACTCCATTTAGGACTGTGAAACAAACACTAGCTCGCCTTAAAAGAAACACACTCTACTTTAGAGAAAAGAGCACTCTTCTACTCTACTGTATTTCCTAAGAAGTCCGAACAGTGAACTTGCTCAGAACAAAAGAACTGTGCTTCCTAGACACAGGGCCATATCTAGTTCAATTCTGCTTACGAACCTGACAAGAACAGTAGATCCTCTTCAGTCCAATACACTGTACTTGCTGGGAACAGATGCCAGTGCTATTTGTCCTGTATATGGCAATGGCAGCGCAATATTGACTCTTATTACCAGAAAACAACTCTTGCTCGTAGGACCAGAAACTGCATGGGATTCAACTCCATTTAGGACTGGGAAACAAACGCTAGCACTCCTTACAAGAAACACACTCTGCTTTAGAGAAAAGAGCACTCTTATACTCTACTGTGTTTCCTATGGTGTCCAAACAGTGAGCTTGCTCAGAATAAAAGAACTGTGCTTCCTACACACACTGACCCTATCTAGTTCAACTCTGCTTGGGAAACTGACAAGAACAGTAGCTCCTCTGCAGTCCGATACACTGTACTTGCTGGGAACAGACGCGAGTGCTATTTGCACAGTGTAAGGCAATGGGAGCGCAATAATGACTTTCCTTACCAGAAAACAACTCTTGCTCGTAGGACCAGAAACTGCATGTGATTCAACTCCATTTAGGACTGGGAAACAAACGCTAGCTTGCCTTACAAGAAACACACTCTGCTTTTGAGAAAAGAGCACTCTTCTACTCTACTGTGTTTCCTATGGGGTCCAAACAGTGAGCTTGCTTAGAACAAAAGAACTGTGCTTCCTACACACATGGACCATATCTAGTTCAACTCTGCTTAGGAAACTGACAAGAACAGTAGCTCCTATACAGTCCAATACACTGTACTTGGTGGGAACAGACGCGAATGCAATTTGCACTGTGTATGGCATTTGGAGCGCAGTAGTGACTCTCCTTACCAGAAAATAACTGTTGCTCGTAGGACCAAAAACTGCATGTGACTCAACTCCATTTAGGACTGGGAAGCAAACGCGAGCTCGCCTTACAAGAAACACACTCTGCTTTAGATAAAAGAGCACTCTTCTACTCTACTTGTTTCCTATAGGGCCATAACAGTGAGCTTGCTCAGAACAAAAGAACTGTGCTTCCTACACACACGGGCCATATCTAGTTCAACTCTGCTTAGGAAACTGACAAGAACAGTAGCTCCTCTTCAGTCCCATACACTGCACTTGCTGGGAACAGACGCATGTGCTATTTGCACTGTGTATGGCAATGGGAGCGCAATAGTGACTTTCCTTACCAGAAAACAACTCTTGCTCATAGGACCAGAAACTGCATGTGATTCAACTCCATTTAGGACTGGGAAACAAACGCTAGCTTGTCTTACAAGAAACAAACTTTGCTTTTGAGAAAAGAGCACTCTTCTACTCTACTGTGCTTCCTATGGGGTCTGAACAGTGAGCTTGCTCAGAACAAAAGAACTGTGCTTCCTACACACACGACCATATCTAGTTCAACTCTGCTTAGGAAACTGACAAGAACAGTAGATCCTCTTCAGTCCAATACACTGTACTTGCTGGGAAGAGACGCCAGTGCTATTTGTCCTGTGTATGGCAATGGCAGCGCAAGAGTGACATTTTTACCATAAAACAACTCTTGCTCGTAGGTCCAGAAACTGCATGTGATTCCACTCCATTTAGGACTGGGAAACAAACGCTAGCTCGCCTCACATGAAACACACTCTGCTTTTGAGAAAAGAGCACTCTTCTACTCTACTGTGTTGCCTATGGGGTCCGAACAGTGAGCTTGCTCAGAACAAAAGAACTGTGCTTCCTACACACGGGCCATATCTAGTTCAACTCTGCTTAGGAAACTGACAAGAACAGTAGCTCTTCTTCAGTCCAATACACTGTATTGCGGGGAACAGACGCGAGTGCTATTTGCACTGTGTATGGCAATTGGAGCACAATAGTGACTCTCCTTACCAGAAAACAACTCTTGCTCGTAGGACCAAAAACTGCATGTGACTCAACTCCATTTAGGACTGGGAAACAAACGCGAGCTCGCCTTACAAGAAACACACTCTGCTTTAGATAAAAGAGCACTCTTCTACTCTACTTGTTTCCTATAGGGCCATAACAGTGAGCTTGCTCAGAACAAAAGAACTGTGCTTCCTACACACACGGGCCATATCTAGTTCAACTTTGCTTAGGAAACTGACAAGAACAGTAGCTCCTCTTCAGTCCCATACACTGCACTTGCTGGGAACAGACGCCTGTGCTATTTGCACTGTGTATGGCAATGGGAGCGCAATAGTGACTTTCCTTACCAGAAAACAACTCTTGCTCATAGGACCAGAAACTGCATGTGATTCAACTCCATTTAGGACTGGGAAACAAACGCTAGCTTGTCTTACAAGAAACAAACTTTGCTTTTGAGAAAAGAGCACTCTTCTACTCTACTGTGCTTCCTATGGGGTCTGAACAGTGAGCTTGCTCAGAACAAAAGAACTGTGCTTCCTACACACACGGCCATCTCTAGTTCAACTCTGCTTAGGAAACTGACAAGAACAGTAGATCCTCTTCAGTCCAATACACTGTACTTGCTGGGAAGAGACGCCAGTGCTATTTGTCCTGTGTATGGCAATGGCAGTGCAAGAGTGACTATTCTTACCATAAAACAACTCTTGCTCGTAGGACCAGAAACTGCATGTGATTCCACTCCATTTAGGACTGGGAAACAAACGCTAGCTCGCCTTACATGAAACACACTCTGCTTTTGAGAAAAGAGCACTCTTCTACTCTACTGGGTTGCCTATGGGGTCCGAACAGTGAGCTTCCTCAGAAGAAAAGAACTGTGCTTCCTACACACGGGCCATATCTAGTTCAACTCTGCTTAGGAAACTGACAAGAACAGTAGCTCTTCTTCAGTCCAATACACTGTCCTTGCGGGGAACAGACGCGAGTGCTATTTGCACTGTGTATGGCAATTGGAGCACAATAGTGACTCTCCTTACCAGAAAACAACTCTTGCTCATAGGACCAAAAACTGCATGTGACTCAACTCCATTTAGGACTGGGAAACAAACGCTAGCTCGCTTTACAAGAAACACACTCTGCTTTTGAGAAAGGAGCACTCTTCTACTCTACTGTGTTTCCTACAGGGCCAGAACAGTGAGCTTGCTCAGAACAAAAGAACTGTGCTTCCTACACACACGGCCATATCTAGTTCAATTCTGCTTACGTACCTGACAAGAACAGTAGATCCTCTTCAGTCCAATACACTGTATTTGCTGGGAACAGACGCCAGTGCTATTTATCTTGTGTATGGCAATGGCAGCGCAATATTGACTCTTCTTACCAGAAAACAATTCTTGCTCGTAGGACCAGAAACTGCATGGGATTCAACTCCATTTAGGACTGGGAAACAAACGCTAGCTCTCCTTACAAAAAACAGACTCTGCTTTTGAGAAAAGAGCACTCTTCTACTCTACTGTGTTTCCTATGGGGTCCAAACAGTGAGCTTGCTCAGAATAAAAGAACTGTGCTTCCTACACACACCGACCATATCTAGTTCAACTCTACTTAGGAAACTGACAAGAACAGCAGCTCCTCTTCAGTCCGAAACACTGTACTTGCTGGGAACAGACGCCAGTGCTATTTGTCCTGCGTATGGCAATGGCAGCACAATACTGACTCTTCTTACCATAAAACAACTCTTGCTCGTAGGACCAGAAACTGCATGTGATTCAACTCTATTTAGGACTGGGAAACAAACGCTAGCTGGCCTTACAAGAAACGCACTCTGCTTTAGAGAAAAGAGCACTCTTCTACTCTACTACTGTGTTTATTATAAGGCCTGAACAGTGAGCTTGCTCAGAACAAAAGAACTGTGCTTCCTACACACACACCCATATCTAGTTCAATTCTGCTTAGGAACCTGACAAGAACAGTAGATCCTCTTCAGTCCAATACACTGTACTTGCTGGGAACATACGCGAGTGCTATTTGCACTGTGTATGGCAATTGGAGCACAATAGTGACTCGTCTTACCAGAAAAGAACGCTTGCTGGTAGGACAAAAAACTGCATGTGACTCAACTCCATTTAGGACTGGGAAACAAACTCTAGCTCGCTTTACAAGAAACACACTCTGCTTTAGAGAAAGAAGCACTCTTCTACTCTACTGTGTTTCCTACAGGGCCAGAACAGTGAGCTTGCTCAGAACAAAAGAAGTGTGCTTCCTACACACAAGGCCATATATAGTTCAACTCTGCTTAGGAACCTGACAAGAACAGTAGATCCTCTTTAGTCCAATACACTGTACTGGTGGGAACAGACGCCAGTGCTATTTGCACTGTGTATGACAATGGGAGCACAATAGTGACTCTTCTTACCAGAAAACAACTCTTGCTCATAGGACCAGAAACTGCATGTGATTCAACTCCATTTAGGACTGTGAAACAAACACTAGCTCGCCTTAAAAGAAACACACTCTACTTTAGAGAAAAGAGCACTCTTCTACTCTACTGTATTTCCTAAGAAGTCCGAACAGTGAACTTGCTCAGAACAAAAGAACTGTGCTTCCTAGACACAGGGCCATATCTAGTTCAATTCTGCTTACGAACCTGACAAGAACAGTAGATCCTCTTCAGTCCAATACACTGTACTTGCTGGGAACAGATGCCAGTGCTATTTGTCCTGTATATGGCAATGGCAGCGCAATATTGACTCTTATTACCAGAAAACAACTCTTGCTCGTAGGACCAGAAACTGCATGGGATTCAACTCCATTTAGGACTGGGAAACAAACGCTAGCACTCCTTACAAGAAACACACTCTGCTTTAGAGAAAAGAGCACTCTTATACTCTACTGTGTTTCCTATGGTGTCCAAACAGTGAGCTTGCTCAGAATAAAAGAACTGTGCTTCCTACACACACTGACCCTATCTAGTTCAACTCTGCTTGGGAAACTGACAAGAACAGTAGCTCCTCTGCAGTCCGATACACTGTACTTGCTGGGAACAGACGCGAGTGCTATTTGCACAGTGTAAGGCAATGGGAGCGCAATAATGACTTTCCTTACCAGAAAACAACTCTTGCTCGTAGGACCAGAAACTGCATGTGATTCAACTCCATTTAGGACTGGGAAACAAACGCTAGCTTGCCTTACAAGAAACACACTCTGCTTTTGAGAAAAGAGCACTCTTCTACTCTACTGTGTTTCCTATGGGGTCCAAACAGTGAGCTTGCTTAGAACAAAAGAACTGTGCTTCCTACACACATGGACCATATCTAGTTCAACTCTGCTTAGGAAACTGACAAGAACAGTAGCTCCTATACAGTCCAATACACTGTACTTGGTGGGAACAGACGCGAATGCTATTTGCACTGTGTATGGCATTTGGAGCGCAGTAGTGACTCTCCTTACCAGAAAATAACTGTTGCTCGTAGGACCAAAAACTGCATGTGACTCAACTCCATTTAGGACTGGGAAACAAACGCGAGCTCGCCTTACAAGAAACACACTCTGCTTTAGATAAAAGAGCACTCTTCTACTCTACTTGTTTCCTATAGGGCCATAACAGAGCTTGCTCAGAACAAAAGAACTGTGCTTCCTACACACACGGGCCATATCTAGTTCAACTCTGCTTAGGAAACTGACAAGAACAGTAGCTCCTCTTCAGTCCCATACACTGCACTTGCTGGGAACAGACGCATGTGCTATTTGCACTGTGTATGGCAATGGGAGCGCAATAGTGACTTTCCTTACCAGAAAACAACTCTTGCTCATAGGACCAGAAACTGCATGTGATTCAACTCCATTTAGGACTGGGAAACAAACGCTAGCTTGTCTTACAAGAAACAAACTTTGCTTTTGAGAAAAGAGCACTCTTCTACTCTACTGTGCTTCCTATGGGGTCTGAACAGTGAGCTTGCTCAGAACAAAAGAACTGTGCTTCCTACACACACGGCCATATCTAGTTCAACTCTGCTTAAAAAACTGACAAGAACAGTAGATCCTCTTCAGTCCAATACACTGTACTTGCTGGGAAGAGACGCCAGTGCTATTTGTCCTGTGTATGGCAATGGCAGCGCAATAGTGACATTTTTACCATAAAACAACTCTTGCTCGTAGGTCCAGAAACTGCATGTGATTCCACTCCATTTAGGACTGGGAAACAAACGCTAGCTCGCCTTACATGAAACACACTCTGCTTTTGAGAAAAGAGCACTCTTCTACTCTACTGGGTTGCCTATGGGGTCCGAACAGTGAGCTTGCTCAGAACAAAAGAACTGTGCTTCCTACACACGGGCCATATCTAGTTCAACTCTGCTTAGGAAACTGACAAGAACAGTAGCTCTTCTTCAGTCCAATACACTGTATTGCGGGGAACAGACGCGAGTGCTATTTGCACTGTGTATGGCAATTGGAGCACAATAGTGACTCTCCTTACCAGAAAACAACTCTTGCTCGTAGGACCAAAAACTGCATGTGACTCAACTCCATTTAGGACTGGGAAACAAACGCTAGCTTGTCTTACAAGAAACAAACTTTGCTTTTGAGAAAAGAGCACTCTTCTACTCTACTGTGCTTCCTATGGGGTCTGAACAGTGAGCTTGCTCAGAACAAAAGAACTGTGCTTCCTACACACACGGCCATCTCTAGTTCAACTCTGCTTAGGAAACTGACAAGAACAGTAGATCCTCTTCAGTCCAATACACTGTACTTGCTGGGAAGAGACGCCAGTGCTATTTGTCCTGTGTATGGCAATGGCAGTGCAAGAGTGACTATTCTTACCATAAAACAACTCTTGCTCGTAGGACCAGAAACTGCATGTGATTCCACTCCATTTAGGACTGGGAAACAAACGCTAGCTCGCCTTACATGAAACACACTCTGCTTTTGAGAAAAGAGCACTCTTCTACTCTACTGGGTTGCCTATGGGGTCCGAACAGTGAGCTTCCTCAGAAGAAAAGAACTGTGCTTCCTACACACGGGCCATATCTAGTTCAACTCTGCTTAGGAAACTGACAAGAACAGTAGCTCTTCTTCAGTCCAATACACTGTCCTTGCGGGGAACAGACGCGAGTGCTATTTGCACTGTGTATGGCAATTGGAGCACAATAGTGACTCTCCTTACCAGAAAACAACTCTTGCTCATAGGACCAAAAACTGCATGTGACTCAACTCCATTTAGGACTGGGAAACAAACGCTAGCTCGCCTTACAAGAAACACACTCTGCTTTTGAGAAAGGAGCACTCTTCTACTCTACTGTGTTTCCTACAGGGCCAGAACAGTGAGCTTGCTCAGAACAAAAGAACTGTGCTTCCTACACACACGGCCATATCTAGTTCAATTCTGCTTACGTACCTGACAAGAACAGTAGATCCTCTTCAGTCCAATACACTGTATTTGCTGGGAACAGACGCCAGTGCTATTTATCTTGTGTATGGCAATGGCAGCGCAATATTGACTCTTCTTACCAGAAAACAATTCTTGCTCGTAGGACCAGAAACTGCATGGGATTCAACTCCATTTAGGACTGGGAAACAAACGCTAGCTCTCCTTACAAAAAACAGACTCTGCTTTTGAGAAAAGAGCACTCTTCTACTCTACTGTGTTTCCTATGGGGTCCAAACAGTGAGCTTGCTCAGAATAAAAGAACTGTGCTTCCTACACACACCGACCATATCTAGTTCAACTCTACTTAGGAAACTGACAAGAACAGCAGCTCCTCTTCAGTCCGAAACACTGTACTTGCTGGGAACAGACGCCAGTGCTATTTGTCCTGCGTATGGCAATGGCAGCACAATACTGACTCTTCTTACCATAAAACAACTCTTGCTCGTAGGACCAGAAACTGCATGTGATTCAACTCTATTTAGGACTGGGAAACAAACGCTAGCTGGCCTTACAAGAAACACACTCTGCTTTAGAGAAAAGAGCACTCTTCTACTCTACTGTGTTTATTATAAGGCCTGAACAGTGAGCTTGCTCAGAACAAAAGAACTGTGCTTCCTACACACACACCCATATCTAGTTCAATTCTGCTTAGGAACCTGACAAGAACAGTAGATCCTCTTCAGTCCAATACACTGTACTTGCTGGGAACATACGCGAGTGCTATTTGCACTGTGTATGGCAATTGGAGCACAATAGTGACTCGTCTTACCAGAAAAGAATGCTTGCTGGTAGGACAAAAAACTGCATGTGACTCAACTCCATTTAGGACTGGGAAACAAACTCTAGCTCGCTTTACAAGAAACACACTCTGCTTTTGAGAAAAGAGCACTCTTCTACTCTACTGTGTTTCCTATAGGGCCAGAACAGTGAGCTTGCTCAGAAAAAAAGAACTGTGCTTCCTACACACACGGGCCATATCTAGTTCAACTCTGCTTAGGAAACTGACCAGAACAGTAGCTCCTCTTCAGTCCGATACACTGTACTTGCTGGGAACAGACGCCAGTGCTCTTTGCACTGTGTATTGCAATGGGAGCACAATAGTGAATTTCCTTACCAGAAAACAACTCTTGCTGGTAGGACCAGAAACTGCATGTGATTCATCTCCATTTAGGACTGGGAAACAAATGCTAGCTCGCCTTACATGAAACACATTCTGCTTTTGAGAAAAGAGCACTCTTCTACTCTACTGTGTTTTCTATGGGGTCCGAACAGTGAGCTTGCTCAGAACAAAAGAACTGTGCTTCCTACACACACGGGCCATATCTAGTTCAATTCTGCTTAGGAAACTGACAAGAACAGTAGCTCCTCTTCAGTCCAATACACTGTACTTTCTGGGAACAGACGCGAGTGCTATTTGCACTGTGTATGGCAATTGGAGCACAATAGTGACTCGTCTTACCAGAAAACAACTCTTGCTTGTAGGACAAAATACTGCATGTGCCTCAACTCCATTTAGGACTGAGAACCAAACGCTAGCTCGCCTTACAAGAAACACACTCTGCTTTTGAGAAAAGAGCACTCTTCTACTCTACTGTGTTTCCTAAAGGGCCAGAACAGTGAGCTTGCTCAGAACAAAAGAACTGTGCTTCATACACACACGGCCATATCTAGTTCAACTCTGCTTAGGAACATGACAAGAACAGTAGATCCTCTTCAGTCCAATACACTGTACATGCTGGGAACAGACGCCAGTGCTATTTGCCTTCTGTATGACAATGGGAGCACAATAGTGACTGTTCTTACCAGAAAACAACTCTTGCTCATAAGACCAGAAACTGCATGTGATTCAACTCCATTTAGGACTGGGAAAAAAATACTAGCTCGCCTTACATGAAACACACTCTGCTTTTGAGAAAAGAGCACTCTTCTACTCTACTGTGTTTCCTATGGGGTCGAAACAGTGAGCTTGCTCAGAACAAAAGAACTGTGCTTCCTACACACACGGGCCATATCTATTTCAACTCTGCTTACGAAACTGACAAGAACAGTAGCTCCTCTTCAGTCCTATACACTGTAATTGCGGGGAACAGACGCGAGTGCTATTTGCTCTGTGTATGGCAATTAGAGCACAATAGTGACTCGTCTTACCAGAAAACAACTCTTCCTCGTAGGACAAAAAACTGCATGTGACTCAACTCCATTTAGGACTGGGAAACAAACGTTAGCTCGCCTTCCAAGAAACACCCTCTGCTTTTGAGAAAAGAGCACTCTTCTACTCTACTGTGTTTCCTATGTGTTCCGAACAGTGAGCTTGCTCAGAACAAAAAAACCTGTGCTTCCTACACACACGGACCATATCTAGTTCAACTCTGTTTAGAAAACTGAAAAGAACAGAAGCTCCTCTTCAGTTCAATACACTGTACTTGCTGGGAATAGATTCCAGGGCTATTTGCACTGTGTATGGCAAATGGAGTGCAATAGTGACTTCCCTTACCAGAAAAAAACTCTTGCTCATAGGACCAGAAACTGCATGTGCTTCCACTCCTTTTAGGACCTGGAAACAAATGCTATCTCACCTTACAAGAAACACACTATGCTTTTGTGAAAAGAGCAGTCATCTACTCTACTGTGTTTCCTATGCGGTCCGAACAGTGAGCTTGCTCAGAAAAAAACAACTGTGCTACCTACACACACGGGCCATATCTAGTACAAATCTGCTTAGGAAACTGACAAGAACAGTAGCTCCTCTTCAGTCCAATACACTGTACTTGCTGGGAACAGACGGGAGTGCTATTTGTACTGTGTATGGCAATGGGAGCACAATAGTGACTTTCCTTACCAGAAAAAAACTCTTGCTCATAGTATCAGAAATTGCATGTGATTCAACTCCATTTAAGACTGGGAAACAAATGCTAGCTCGCCTTACAAGAAACACACTCTGCTTCAGAGAAAAGAGCACTCTTCTACTCTACTGTGTTTCCTATAGGGCCAGAACAGTTAGCTTGCTCAGAACAAAAGAACTGTGCTTCCTACACACACGGGCCATAACTAGGTCAACTCTGTTTAGGAAACTGACAAGAACAGTAGCTCCTCATCAGTCCAATACACTGTACTTGCGGGGAACAGACGCAAGTGCTATTTGCACTGTGTATGGCAATTGGAACACAATAGTGACTCGTCTTACCAGAAAACAACTCTTGCTCGTAGGACAAAAAACTGCATGTGACTCAACTCCATTTAAGTCTGGGAAACAAATGCTAGCTCGCCTTCAAGAAACACACTCTGCTTTTGAGAGAAGAGCACTCTTCTACTCTACTGTGTTTCCTATGGGGTCCAAACAGTGAGATTGCTCAGAACAAAAGAACTGTGCTTCCTACACACGGGATATATCTCCTTCAACTCTGCTTAGGAAACTGACAAGAACAGTAGATTCTCTTCAGTCCAATACACTGTACTTGCTGGGAACAGACGCGAGTGCTATTTGCACGGTGTATGACCATGGAAGCACAATAGTGACTTTCCTTACCAGAAAACAACTCTTGCTCGTAGGACCAGAACCTGCATGTGATTCAACTCCATTTAGGACTGGGAAACAAACGCTACCTCGCCTTACAAGAAACACACTCTGCTTTAGAGAAAGAAGCACTCTTCTACTCTACTGTGTTTCCTACAGGGCCAGAACAGTGAGCTTGCTCAGAACAAAAGAAGTGTGCTTCCTACACACAAGGCCATATATAGTTCAACTCTGCTTAGGAACCTGACAAGAACAGTAGATCCTCTTTAGTCCAATACACTGTACTGGTGGGAACAGACGCCAGTGCTATTTGCACTGTGTATGACAATGGGAGCACAATAGTGACTCTTCTTACCAGAAAACAACTCTTGCTCATAGGACCAGAAACTGCATGTGATTCAACTCCATTTAGGACTGTGAAACAAACACTAGCTCGCCTTAAAAGAAACACACTCTACTTTAGAGAAAAGGGCACTCTTCTACTCTACTGTATTTCCTAAGAAGTCCGAACAGTGAACTTGCTCAGAACAAAAGAACTGTGCTTCCTAGACACAGGGCCATATCTAGTTCAATTCTGCTTACGAACCTGACAAGAACAGTAGATCCTCTTCAGTCCAATACACTGTACTTGCTGGGAACAGATGCCAGTGCTATTTGTCCTGTATATGGCAATGGCAGCGCAATATTGACTCTTATTACCAGAAAACAACTCTTGCTCGTAGGACCAGAAACTGCATGGGATTCAACTCCATTTAGGACTGGGAAACAAACGCTAGCACTCCTTACAAGAAACACACTCTGCTTTAGAGAAAAGAGCACTCTTATACTCTACTGTGTTTCCTATGGTGTCCAAACAGTGAGCTTGCTCAGAATAAAAGAACTGTGCTTCCTACACACACTGACCCTATCTAGTTCAACTCTGCTTGGGAAACTGACAAGAACAGTAGCTCCTCTGCAGTCCGATACACTGTACTTGCTGGGAACAGACGCGAGTGCTATTTGCACAGTGTAAGGCAATGGGAGCGCAATAATGACTTTCCTTACCAGAAAACAACTCTTGCTCGTAGGACCAGAAACTGCATGTGATTCAACTCCATTTAGGACTGGGAAACAAACGCTAGCTTGCCTTACAAGAAACACACTCTGCTTTTGAGAAAAGAGCACTCTTCTACTCTACTGTGTTTCCTATGGGGTCCAAACAGTGAGCTTGCTTAGAACAAAAGAACTGTGCTTCCTACACACATGGACCATATCTAGTTCAACTCTGCTTAGGAAACTGACAAGAACAGTAGCTCCTATACAGTCCAATACACTGTACTTGGTGGGAACAGACGCGAATGCTATTTGCACTGTGTATGGCATTTGGAGCGCAGTAGTGACTCTCCTTACCAGAAAATAACTGTTGCTCGTAGGACCAAAAACTGCATGTGACTCAACTCCATTTAGGACTGGGAAACAAACGCGAGCTCGCCTTACAAAAAACACACTCTGCTTTAGATAAAAGAGCACTCTTCTACTCTACTTGTTTCCTATAGGGCCATAACAGTGAGCTTGCTCAGAACAAAAGAACTGTGCTTCCTACACACACGGGCCATATCTAGTTCAACTCTGCTTAGGAAACTGACAAGAACAGTAGCTCCTCTTCAGTCCCATACACTGCACTTGCTGGGAACAGACGCATGTGCTATTTGCACTGTGTATGGCAATGGGAGCGCAATAGTGACTTTCCTTACCAGAAAACAACTCTTGCTCATAGGACCAGAAACTGCATGTGATTCAACTCCATTTAGGACTGGGAAACAAACGCTAGCTTGTCTTACAAGAAACAAACTTTGCTTTTGAGAAAAGAGCACTCTTCTACTCTACTGTGCTTCCTATGGGGTCTGAACAGTGAGCTTGCTCAGAACAAAAGAACTGTGCTTCCTACACACACGGCCATATCTAGTTCAACTCTGCTTAGGAAACTGACAAGAACAGTAGATCCTCTTCAGTCCAATACACTGTACTTGCTGGGAAGAGACGCTAGTGCTATTTGTCCTGTGTATGGCAATGGCAGCGCAAGAGTGACATTTTTACCATAAAACAACTCTTGCTCGTAGGTTCAGAAACTGCATGTGATTCCACTCCATTTAGGACTGGGAAACAAACGCTAGCTCGCCTTACATGAAACACACTCTGCTTTTGAGAAAAGAGCACTCTTCTACTCTACTGGGTTGCCTATGGGGTCCGAACAGTGAGCTTGCTCAGAACAAAAGAACTGTGCTTCCTACACACGGGCCATATCTAGTTCAACTCTGCTTAGGAAACTGACAAGAACAGTAGCTCTTCTTCAGTCCAATACACTGTATTGCGGGGAACAGACGCGAGTGCTATTTGCACTGTGTATGGCAATTGGAGCACAATAGTGACTCTCCTTACCAGAAAACAACTCTTGCTCGTAGGACCAAAAACTGCATGTGACTCAACTCCATTTAGGACTGGGAAACAAACGCGAGCTCGCCTTACAAGAAACACACTCTGCTTTAGATAAAAGAGCACTCTTCTACTCTACTTGTTTCCTATAGGGCCATAACAGTGAGCTTGCTCAGAACAAAAGAACTGTGCTTCCTACACACACGGGCCATATCTAGTTCAACTTTGCTTAGGAAACTGACAAGAACAGTAGCTCCTCTTCAGTCCCATACACTGCACTTGCTGGGAACAGACGCCAGTGCTATTTGCACTGTGTATGGCAATGGGAGCGCAATAGTGACTTTCCTTACCAGAAAACAACTCTTGCTCATAGGACCAGAAACTGCATGTGATTCAACTCCATTTAGGACTGTGAAACAAACACTAGCTCGCCTTAAAAGAAACACACTCTACTTTAGAGAAAAGAGCACTCTTCTACTCTACTGTATTTCCTAAGAAGTCCGAACAGTGAACTTGCTCAGAACAAAAGAACTGTGCTTCCTAGACACAGGGCCATATCTAGTTCAATTCTGCTTACGAACCTGACAAGAACAGTAGATCCTCTTCAGTCCAATACACTGTACTTGCTGGGAACAGATGCCAGTGCTATTTGTCCTGTATATGGCAATGGCAGCGCAATATTGACTCTTATTACCAGAAAACAACTCTTGCTCGTAGGACCAGAAACTGCATGGGATTCAACTCCATTTAGGACTGGGAAACAAACGCTAGCACTCCTTACAAGAAACACACTCTGCTTTAGAGAAAAGAGCACTCTTATACTCTACTGTGTTTCCTATGGTGTCCAAACAGTGAGCTTGCTCAGAATAAAAGAACTGTGCTTCCTACACACACTGACCCTATCTAGTTCAACTCTGCTTGGGAAACTGACAAGAACAGTAGCTCCTCTGCAGTCCGATACACTGTACTTGCTGGGAACAGACGCGAGTGCTATTTGCACAGTGTAAGGCAATGGGAGCGCAATAATGACTTTCCTTACCAGGAAACAACTCTTGCTCGTAGGACCAGAAACTGCATGTGATTCAACTCCATTTAGGACTGGGAAACAAACGCTAGCTTGCCTTACAAGAAACACACTCTGCTTTTGAGAAAAGAGCACTCTTCTACTCTACTGTGTTTCCTATGGGGTCCAAACAGTGAGCTTGCTTAGAACAAAAGAACTGTGCTTCCTACACACATGGACCATATCTAGTTCAACTCTGCTTAGGAAACTGACAAGAACAGTAGCTCCTATACAGTCCAATACACTGTACTTGGTGGGAACAGACGCGAATGCTATTTGCACTGTGTATGGCATTTGGAGCGCAGTAGTGACTCTCCTTACCAGAAAATAACTGTTGCTCGTAGGACCAAAAACTGCATGTGACTCAACTCCATTTAGGACTGGGAAACAAACGCGAGCTCGCCTTACAAGAAACACACTCTGCTTTAGATAAAAGAGCACTCTTCTACTCTACTTGTTTCCTATAGGGCCATAACAGTGAGCTTGCTCAGAACAAAAGAACTGTGCTTCCTACACACACGGGCCATATCTAGTTCAACTCTGCTTAGGAAACTGACAAGAACAGTAGCTCCTCTTCAGTCCCATACACTGCACTTGCTGGGAACAGACGCATGTGCTATTTGCACTGTGTATGGCAATGGGAGCGCAATAGTGACTTTCCTTACCAGAAAACAACTCTTGCTCATAGGACCAGAAACTGCATGTGATTCAACTCCATTTAGGACTGGGAAACAAACGCTAGCTTGTCTTACAAGAAACAAACTTTGCTTTTGAGAAAAGAGCACTCTTCTACTCTACTGTGCTTCCTATGGGGTCTGAACAGTGAGCTTGCTCAGAACAAAAGAACTGTGCTTCCTACACACACGGCCATATCTAGTTCAACTCTGCTTAGGAAACTGACAAGAACAGTAGATCCTCTTCAGTCCAATACACTGTACTTGCTGGGAAGAGACGCCAGTGCTATTTGTCCTGTGTATGGCAATGGCAGCGCAAGAGTGACATTTTTACCATAAAACAACTCTTGCTCGTAGGTCAAGAAACTGCATGTGATTCCACTCCATTTAGGACTGGGAAACAAACGCTAGCTCGCCTTACATGAAACACACTCTGCTTTTGAGAAAAGAGCACTCTTCTACTCTACTGGGTTGCCTATGGGGTCCGAACAGTGAGCTTGCTCAGAACAAAAGAACTGTGCTTCCTACACACGGGCCATATCTAGTTCAACTCTGCTTAGGAAACTGACAAGAACAGTAGCTCTTCTTCAGTCCAATACACTGTATTGCGGGGAACAGACGCGAGTGCTATTTGCACTGTGTATGGCAATTGGAGCACAATAGTGACTCTCCTTACCAGAAAACAACTCTTGCTCGTAGGACCAAAAACTGCATGTGACTCAACTCCATTTAGGACTGGGAAACAAACGCGAGCTCGCCTTACAAGAAACACACTCTGCTTTAGATAAAAGAGCACTCTTCTACTCTACTTGTTTCCTATAGGGCCATAACAGTGAGCTTGCTCAGAACAAAAGAACTGTGCTTCCTACACACACGGGCCATATCTAGTTCAACTTTGCTTAGGAAACTGGCAAGAACAGTAGCTCCTCTTCAGTCCCATACACTGCACTTGCTGGGAACAGACGCATGTGCTATTTGCACTGTGTATGGCAATGGGAGCGCAATAGTGACTTTCCTTACCAGAAAACAACTCTTGCTCATAGGACCAGAAACTGCATGTGATTCAACTCCATTTAGGACTGGGAAACAAACGCTAGCTTGTCTTACAAGAAACAAACTTTGCTTTTGAGAAAAGAGCACTCTTCTACTCTACTGTGCTTCCTATGGGGTCTGAACAGTGAGCTTGCTCAGAACAAAAGAACTGTGCTTCCTACACACACGGCCATATCTAGTTCAACTCTGCTTAGGAAACTGACAAGAACAGTAGATCCTCTTCAGTCCAATACACTGTACTTGCTGGGAAGAGACGCTAGTGCTATTTGTCCTGTGTATGGCAATGGCAGCGCAAGAGTGACATTTTTACCATAAAACAACTCTTGCTCGTAGGTTCAGAAACTGCATGTGATTCCACTCCATTTAGGACTGGGAAACAAACGCTAGCTCGCCTTACATGAAACACACTCTGCTTTTGAGAAAAGAGCACTCTTCTACTCTACTGGGTTGCCTATGGGGTCCGAACAGTGAGCTTGCTCAGAACAAAAGAACTGTGCTTCCTACACACGGGCCATATCTAGTTCAACTCTGCTTAGGAAACTGACAAGAACAGTAGCTCTTCTTCAGTCCAATACACTGTATTGCGGGGAACAGACGCGAGTGCTATTTGCACTGTGTATGGCAATTGGAGCACAATAGTGACTCTCCTTACCAGAAAACAACTCTTGCTCGTAGGACCAAAAACTGCATGTGACTCAACTCCATTTAGGACTGGGAAACAAACGCGAGCTCGCCTTACAAGAAACACACTCTGCTTTAGATAAAAGAGCACTCTTCTACTCTACTTGTTTCCTATAGGGCCATAACAGTGAGCTTGCTCAGAACAAAAGAACTGTGCTTCCTACACACACGGGCCATATCTAGTTCAACTTTGCTTAGGAAACTGACAAGAACAGTAGCTCCTCTTCAGTCCCATACACTGCACTTGCTGGGAACAGACGCCAGTGCTATTTGCACTGTGTATGGCAATGGGAGCGCAATAGTGACTTTCCTTACCAGAAAACAACTCTTGCTCATAGGACCAGAAACTGCATGTGATTCAACTCCATTTAGGACTGTGAAACAAACACTAGCTCGCCTTAAAAGAAACACACTCTACTTTAGAGAAAAGAGCACTCTTCTACTCTACTGTATTTCCTAAGAAGTCCGAACAGTGAACTTGCTCAGAACAAAAGAACTGTGCTTCCTAGACACAGGGCCATATCTAGTTCAATTCTGCTTACGAACCTGACAAGAACAGTAGATCCTCTTCAGTCCAATACACTGTACTTGCTGGGAACAGATGCCAGTGCTATTTGTCCTGTATATGGCAATGGCAGCGCAATATTGACTCTTATTACCAGAAAACAACTCTTGCTCGTAGGACCAGAAACTGCATGGGATTCAACTCCATTTAGGACTGGGAAACAAACGCTAGCACTCCTTACAAGAAACACACTCTGCTTTAGAGAAAAGAGCACTCTTATACTCTACTGTGTTTCCTATGGTGTCCAAACAGTGAGCTTGCTCAGAATAAAAGAACTGTGCTTCCTACACACACTGACCCTATCTAGTTCAACTCTGCTTGGGAAACTGACAAGAACAGTAGCTCCTCTGCAGTCCGATACACTGTACTTGCTGGGAACAGACGCGAGTGCTATTTGCACAGTGTAAGGCAATGGGAGCGCAATAATGACTTTCCTTACCAGGAAACAACTCTTGCTCGTAGGACCAGAAACTGCATGTGATTCAACTCCATTTAGGACTGGGAAACAAACGCTAGCTTGCCTTACAAGAAACACACTCTGCTTTTGAGAAAAGAGCACTCTTCTACTCTACTGTGTTTCCTATGGGGTCCAAACAGTGAGCTTGCTTAGAACAAAAGAACTGTGCTTCCTACACACATGGACCATATCTAGTTCAACTCTGCTTAGGAAACTGACAAGAACAGTAGCTCCTATACAGTCCAATACACTGTACTTGGTGGGAACAGACGCGAATGCTATTTGCACTGTGTATGGCATTTGGAGCGCAGTAGTGACTCTCCTTACCAGAAAATAACTGTTGCTCGTAGGACCAAAAACTGCATGTGACTCAACTCCATTTAGGACTGGGAAACAAACGCGAGCTCGCCTTACAAGAAACACACTCTGCTTTAGATAAAAGAGCACTCTTCTACTCTACTTGTTTCCTATAGGGCCATAACAGTGAGCTTGCTCAGAACAAAAGAACTGTGCTTCCTACACACACGGGCCATATCTAGTTCAACTCTGCTTAGGAAACTGACAAGAACAGTAGCTCCTCTTCAGTCCCATACACTGCACTTGCTGGGAACAGACGCATGTGCTATTTGCACTGTGTATGGCAATGGGAGCGCAATAGTGACTTTCCTTACCAGAAAACAACTCTTGCTCATAGGACCAGAAACTGCATGTGATTCAACTCCATTTAGGACTGGGAAACAAACGCTAGCTTGTCTTACAAGAAACAAACTTTGCTTTTGAGAAAAGAGCACTCTTCTACTCTACTGTGCTTCCTATGGGGTCTGAACAGTGAGCTTGCTCAGAACAAAAGAACTGTGCTTCCTACACACACGGCCATATCTAGTTCAACTCTGCTTAGGAAACTGACAAGAACAGTAGATCCTCTTCAGTCCAATACACTGTACTTGCTGGGAAGAGACGCCAGTGCTATTTGTCCTGTGTATGGCAATGGCAGCGCAAGAGTGACATTTTTACCATAAAACAACTCTTGCTCGTAGGTCAAGAAACTGCATGTGATTCCACTCCATTTAGGACTGGGAAACAAACGCTAGCTCGCCTTACATGAAACACACTCTGCTTTTGAGAAAAGAGCACTCTTCTACTCTACTGGGTTGCCTATGGGGTCCGAACAGTGAGCTTGCTCAGAACAAAAGAACTGTGCTTCCTACACACGGGCCATATCTAGTTCAACTCTGCTTAGGAAACTGACAAGAACAGTAGCTCTTCTTCAGTCCAATACACTGTATTGCGGGGAACAGACGCGAGTGCTATTTGCACTGTGTATGGCAATTGGAGCACAATAGTGACTCTCCTTACCAGAAAACAACTCTTGCTCGTAGGACCAAAAACTGCATGTGACTCAACTCCATTTAGGACTGGGAAACAAACGCGAGCTCGCCTTACAAGAAACACACTCTGCTTTAGATAAAAGAGCACTCTTCTACTCTACTTGTTTCCTATAGGGCCATAACAGTGAGCTTGCTCAGAACAAAAGAACTGTGCTTCCTACACACACGGGCCATATCTAGTTCAACTTTGCTTAGGAAACTGGCAAGAACAGTAGCTCCTCTTCAGTCCCATACACTGCACTTGCTGGGAACAGACGCATGTGCTATTTGCACTGTGTATGGCAATGGGAGCGCAATAGTGACTTTCCTTACCAGAAAACAACTCTTGCTCATAGGACCAGAAACTGCATGTGATTCAACTCCATTTAGGACTGGGAAACAAACGCTAGCTTGTCTTACAAGAAACAAACTTTGCTTTTGAGAAAAGAGCACTCTTCTACTCTACTGGGTTGCCTATGGGGTCCGAACAGTGAGCTTCCTCAGAAGAAAAGAACTGTGCTTCCTACACACGGGCCATATCTAGTTCAACTCTGCTTAGGAAACTGACAAGAACAGTAGCTCTTCTTCAGTCCAATACACTGTCCTTGCGGGGAACAGACGCGATTGCTATTTGCACTGTGTATGGCAATTGGAGCACAATAGTGACTCTCCTTACCAGAAAACAACTCTTGCTCATAGGACCAAAAACTGCATGTGACTCAACTCCATTTAGGACTGGGAAACAAACGCTAGCTCGCCTTACAAGAAACACACTCTGCTTTTGAGAAAGGAGCACTCTTCTACTCTACTGTGTTTCCTACAGGGCCAGAACAGTGAGCTTGCTCAGAACAAAAGAACTGTGCTTCCTACACACACGGCCATATCTAGTTCAATTCTGCTTACGTACCTGACAAGAACAGTAGATCCTCTTCAGTCCAATACACTGTATTTGCTGGGAACAGACGCCAGTGCTATTTATCTTGTGTATGGCAATGGCAGCGCAATATTGACTCTTCTTACCAGAAAACAATTCTTGCTCGTAGGACCAGAAACTGCATGGGATTCAACTCCATTTAGGACTGGGAAACAAACGCTAGCTCTCCTTACAAAAAACAGACTCTGCTTTTGAGAAAAGAGCACTCTTCTACTCTACTGTGTTTCCTATGGGGTCCAAACTGTGAGCTTGCTCAGAATAAAAGAACTGTGCTTCCTACACACACCGACCATATCTAGTTCAACTCTACTTAGGAAACTGACAAGAACAGCAGCTCCTCTTCAGTCCGAAACACTGTACTTGCTGGGAACAGACGCCAGTGCTATTTGTCCTGCGTATGGCAATGGCAGCACAATACTGACTCTTCTTACCATAAAACAACTCTTGCTCGTAGGACCAGAAACTGCATGTGATTCAACTCTATTTAGGACTGGGAAACAAACGCTAGCTGGCCTTACAAGAAACACACTCTGCTTTAGAGAAAAGAGCACTCTTCTACTCTACTGTGTTTATTATAAGGCCTGAACAGTGAGCTTGCTCAGAACAAAAGAACTGTGCTTCCTACACACACACCCATTTCTAGTTCAATTCTGCTTAGGAACCTGACAAGAACAGTAGATCCTCTTCAGTCCAATACACTGTACTTGCTGGGAACATACGCGAGTGCTATTTGCACTGTGTATGGCAATTGGAGCACAATAGTGACTCGTCTTACCAGAAAAGAACGCTTGCTGGTAGGACAAAAAACTGCATGTGACTCAACTCCATTTAGGACTGGGAAACAAACTCTAGCTCGCTTTACAAGAAACACACTCTGCTTTTGAGAAAAGAGCACTCTTCTACTCTACTGTGTTTCCTATAGGGCCAGAACAGTGAGCTTGCTCAGAAAAAAAGAACTGTGCTTCCTACACACACGGGCCATATCTAGTTCAACTCTGCTTAGGAAACTGACCAGAACAGTAGCTCCTCTTCAGTCCGATACACTGTACTTGCTGGGAACAGACGCCAGTGCTCTTTGCACTGTGTATTGCAATGGGAGCACAATAGTGAATTTCCTTACCAGAAAACAACTCTTGCTGGTAGGACCAGAAACTGCATGTGATTCATCTCCATTTAGGACTGGGAAACAAATGCTAGCTCGCCTTACATGAAACACATTCTGCTTTTGAGAAAAGAGCACTCTTCTACTCTACTGTGTTTTCTATGGGGTCCGAACAGTGAGCTTGCTCAGAACAAAAGAACTGTGCTTCCTACACACGGGCCATATCTAGTTCAACTCTTCTTAAGAAACTGAGAAGAACAGTAGCTCCTCTTCAGTCCAATACACTGTACTTGCTGGGAACAGACGGGAGGGCTATTTGCACTGTGTATGGCAATGGGATCGCAATAGTGACTTTCCTTACCAGAAAACAAATCTTGCTCGTAGGACCAGAAACTGCATGTGATTCAACTCCATTTAGGACTGGGACACAAACGCTAGCTCGCCTTACGAGAAACTCACTCTGCTTTTGAGAAAAGAGCACTCTTCTACTCTACTGTTTTTCCTATGGGGTCCGAACAGTGAGATTGCTCAGAACAAAAAAACTGTGCTTCCTACACACACGGCCATATCTAGTTCAAGTCTGCTTTGGAAACTGACAAGAACAGTAGCTCCTCTTCAGTCCGATACACTGTACTTGCTGGGAACAGACGTGAGTGCTATTTGCACTGTGTATGGCAATGGGAGCACAATAGTGACTTTCCTTACCAGAAAACAACTCTTGCTCGTAGGACCAGAAACTGCATGTGATTCAACTCCATTTAGGACTGGGAAACAAACGCTAGCTTGTCTTACAAGAAACAAACTTTGCTCTTGAGAAAAGAGCACTCTTCTACTTTACTGTGCTTCCTATGGCGTCCGAACAGTGATCTTGCTCAGAACAAAAGGACTGTGCTTCCTACACACACGGCCATATCTAGTTCAACTCTGCTTTGGAAACTGACAAGAACAGTAGATCCTCTTCAGTCCAATACACTGTACTTGCTGGGAAGAGACGACAGTGCTATTTGTCCTGTGTATGGCAATGGCAGCGCAAGAGTGACTATTCTTACCATAAAACAATTCTTGCTCGTAGGAGCAGAAACTGCATGTGATTCCACTCCATTTAGGACTGGGAAACAAACGCTAGCTCGCCTTACTTGAAACACACTCTGCTTTTGAGAAAAGAGCAGTCTTCTATTCTACTGTGTTGCCTATGGTGTCCGAACAGTGAGCTTGCTCAGAACAAAAGAACTGTGCTTCCTACACAAACTGGCCATATCTAGTTCAGCTCTGCTTAGGAAACTGACAAGAACAGTAGCTCTTCTTCAGTCCAATACACTGTACTTGCGGAGAACAGACGTGAGTGCTATTTGCACTGTGTATGGCAATTGGAGCACAATAGTGACTCGTCTTACCAGAAAACAACTCTTGCTCGTAGGACAAAAAACTGCATGTGACTGAACTCCATTTAGGACTGGGAAACAAACGCTAGCTCGCCTTCCAAGAAACACACTCTGCTTTTGAGAAAAGAGCACTCTTCTATTCTACTGTGTTTCCTATGTGTTCCGAACAGTGAGCTTGCTCAGAACAAAAAAACCTGTGCTTCCTACACACACGGACCATATCTAGTTCAACTCTGTTTAGAAAACTGAAAAGAACAGAAGCTCCTCTTCAGTTCAATACACTGTACTTGCTGGGAATAGATTCCAGGGCTATTTGCACTGTGTATGGCAAATGGAGTGCAATAGTGACTTCCCTTACCAGAAAAAAACTCTTGCTCATAGGACCAGAAACTGCATGTGCTTCCACTCCTTTTAGGACCTGGAAACAAATGCTATCTCACCTTACAAGAAACACACTATGCTTTTGTGAAAAGAGCAGTCATCTACTCTACTGTGTTTCCTATGCGGTCCGAACAGTGAGCTTGCTCAGAAAAAAACAACTGTGCTACCTACACACACGGGCCATATCTAGTACAAATCTGCTTAGGAAACTGACAAGAACAGTAGCTCCTCTTCAGTCCAATACACTGTACTTGCTGGGAACAGACGGGAGTGCTATTTGTACTGTGTATGGCAATGGGAGCACAATAGTGACTTTCCTTACCAGAAAACAACTCTTGCTCATAGTATCAGAAATTGCATGTGATTCAACTCCATTTAAGACTGGGAAACAAATGCTAGCTCGCCTTACAAGAAACACACTCTGCTTCAGAGAAAAGAGCACTCTTCTACTCTACTGTGTTTCCTATAGGGCCAGAACAGTTAGCTTGCTCAGAACAAAAGAACTGTGCTTCCTACACACACGGGCCATAACTAGGTCAACTCTGTTTAGGAAACTGACAAGAACAGTAGCTCCTCATCAGTCCAATACACTGTACTTGCGGGGAACAGACGCAAGTGCTATTTGCACTGTGTATGGCAATTGGAACACAATAGTGACTCGTCTTACCAGAAAACAACTCTTGCTCGTAGGACAAAAAACTGCATGTGACTCAACTCCATTTAAGTCTGGGAAACAAATGCTAGCTCGCCTTCAAGAAACACACTCTGCTTTTGAGAGAAGAGCACTCTTCTACTCTACTGTGTTTCCTATGGGGTCCAAACAGTGAGATTGCTCAGAACAAAAGAACTGTGCTTCCTACACACGGGATATATCTCCTTCAACTCTGCTTAGGAAACTGACAAGAACAGTAGATTCTCTTCAGTCCAATACACTGTACTTGCTGGGAACAGACGCGAGTGCTATTTGCACGGTGTATGACCATGGAAGCGCAATAGTGACTTTCCTTACCAGAAAACAACTCTTGCTCGTAGGACCAGAACCTGCATGTGATTCAACTCCATTTAGGACTGGGAAACAAACGCTACCTCGCCTTACAAGAAACACACTCTGCTTTAGAGAAAGAAGCACTCTTCTACTCTACTGTGTTTCCTACAGGGCCAGAACAGTGAGCTTGCTCAGAACAAAAGAAGTGTGCTTCCTACACACAAGGCCATATATAGTTCAACTCTGCTTAGGAACCTGACAAGAACAGTAGATCCTCTTTAGTCCAATACACTGTACTGGTGGGAACAGACGCCAGTGCTATTTGCACTGTGTATGACAATGGGAGCACAATAGTGACTCTTCTTACCAGAAAACAACTCTTGCTCATAGGACCAGAAACTGCATGTGATTCAACTCCATTTAGGACTGTGAAACAAACACTAGCTCGCCTTAAAAGAAACACACTCTACTTTAGAGAAAAGAGCACTCTTCTACTCTACTGTATTTCCTAAGAAGTCCGAACAGTGAACTTGCTCAGAACAAAAGAACTGTGCTTCCTAGACACAGGGCCATATCTAGTTCAATTCTGCTTACGAACCTGACAAGAACAGTAGATCCTCTTCAGTCCAATACACTGTACTTGCTGGGAACAGATGCCAGTGCTATTTGTCCTGTATATGGCAATGGCAGCGCAATATTGACTCTTATTACCAGAAAACAACTCTTGCTCGTAGGACCAGAAACTGCATGGGATTCAACTCCATTTAGGACTGGGAAACAAACGCTAGCACTCCTTACAAGAAACACACTCTGCTTTAGAGAAAAGAGCACTCTTATACTCTACTGTGTTTCCTATGGTGTCCAAACAGTGAGCTTGCTCAGAATAAAAGAACTGTGCTTCCTACACACACTGACCCTATCTAGTTCAACTCTGCTTGGGAAACTGACAAGAACAGTAGCTCCTCTGCAGTCCGATACACTGTACTTGCTGGGAACAGACGCGAGTGCTCTTTGCACAGTGTAAGGCAATGGGAGCGCAATAATGACTTTCCTTACCAGAAAACAACTCTTGCTCGTAGGACCAGAAACTGCATGTGATTCAACTCCATTTAGGACTGGGAAACAAACGCTAGCTTGCCTTACAAGAAACACACTCTGCTTTTGAGAAAAGAGCACTCTTCTACTCTACTGTGTTTCCTATGGGGTCCAAACAGTGAGCTTGCTTAGAACAAAAGAACTGTGCTTCCTACACACATGGACCATATCTAGTTCAACTCTGCTTAGGAAACTGACAAGAACAGTAGCTCCTATACAGTCCAATACACTGTACTTGGTGGGAACAGACGTGAATGCTATTTGCACTGTGTATGGCATTTGGAGCGCAGTAGTGACTCTCCTTACCAGAAAATAACTGTTGCTCGTAGGACCAAAAACTGCATGTGACTCAACTCCATTTAGGACTGGGAAACAAACGCGAGCTCGCCTTACAAGAAACACACTCTGCTTTAGATAAAAGAGCACTCTTCTACTCTACTTGTTTCCTATAGGGCCATAACAGTGAGCTTGCTCAGAACAAAAGAACTGTGCTTCCTACACACACGGGCCATATCTAGTTCAACTCTGCTTAGGAAACTGACAAGAACAGTAGCTCCTCTTCAGTCCCATACACTGCACTTGCTGGGAACAGACGCATGTGCTATTTGCACTGTGTATGGCAATGGGAGCGCAATAGTGACTTCCTTACCAGAAAACAACTCTTGCTCATAGGACCAGAAACTGCATGTGATTCAACTCCATTTAGGACTGGGAAACAAACGCTAGCTTGTCTTACAAGAAACAAACTTTGCTTTTGAGAAAAGAGCACTCTTCTACTCTACTGTGCTTCCTATGGGGTCTGAACAGTGAGCTTGCTCAGAACAAAAGAACTGTGCTTCCTACACACACGGCCATATCTAGTTCAACTCTGCTTAGGAAACTGACAAGAACAGTAGATCCTCTTCAGTCCAATACACTGTACTTGCTGGGAAGAGACGCCAGTGCTATTTGTCCTGTGTATGGCAATGGCAGCGCAAGAGTGACATTTTTACCATAAAACAACTCTTGCTCGTAGGTCCAGAAACTGCATGTGATTCCACTCCATTTAGGACTGGGAAACAAACGCTAGCTCGCCTTACATGAAACACACTCTGCTTTTGAGAAAAGAGCACTCTTCTACTCTACTGGGTTGCCTATGGGGTCCGAACAGTGAGCTTGCTCAGAACAAAAGAACTGTGCTTCCTACACACGGGCCATATCTAGTTCAACTCTGCTTAGGAAACTGACAAGAACAGTAGCTCTTCTTCAGTCCAATACACTGTATTGCGGGGAACAGACGCGAGTGCTATTTGCACTGTGTATGGCAATTGGAGCACAATAGTGACTCTCCTTACCAGAAAACAACTCTTGCTCGTAGGACCAAAAACTGCATGTGACTCAACTCCATTTAGGACTGGGAAACAAACGCGAGCTCGCCTTACAAGAAACACACTCTGCTTTAGATAAAAGAGCACTCTTCTACTCTACTTGTTTCCTATAGGGCCATAACAGTGAGCTTGCTCAGAACAAAAGAACTGTGCTTCCTACACACACGGGCCATATCTAGTTCAACTTTGCTTAGGAAACTGACAAGAACAGTAGCTCCTCTTCAGTCCCATACACTGCACTTGCTGGGAACAGACGCCAGTGCTATTTGCACTGTGTATGGCAATGGGAGCGCAATAGTGACTTTCCTTACCAGAAAACAACTCTTGCTCATAGGACCAGAAACTGCATGTGATTCAACTCCATTTAGGACTGTGAAACAAACACTAGCTCGCCTTAAAAGAAACACACTCTACTTTAGAGAAAAGAGCACTCTTCTACTCTACTGTATTTCCTAAGAAGTCCGAACAGTGAACTTGCTCAGAACAAAAGAACTGTGCTTCCTAGACACAGGGCCATATCTAGTTCAATTCTGCTTACGAACCTGACAAGAACAGTAGATCCTCTTCAGTCCAATACACTGTACTTGCTGGGAACAGATGCCAGTGCTATTTGTCCTGTATATGGCAATGGCAGCGCAATATTGACTCTTATTACCAGAAAACAACTCTTGCTCGTAGGACCAGAAACTGCATGGGATTCAACTCCATTTAGGACTGGGAAACAAACGCTAGCACTCCTTACAAGAAACACACTCTGCTTTAGAGAAAAGAGCACTCTTATACTCTACTGTGTTTCCTATGGTGTCCAAACAGTGAGCTTGCTCAGAATAAAAGAACTGTGCTTCCTACACACACTGACCCTATCTAGTTCAACTCTGCTTGGGAAACTGACAAGAACAGTAGCTCCTCTGCAGTCCGATACACTGTACTTGCTGGGAACAGACGCGAGTGCTATTTGCACAGTGTAAGGCAATGGGAGCGCAATAATGACTTTCCTTACCAGAAAACAACTCTTGCTCGTAGGACCAGAAACTGCATGTGATTCAACTCCATTTAGGACTGGGAAACAAACGCTAGCTTGCCTTACAAGAAACACACTCTGCTTTTGAGAAAAGAGCACTCTTCTACTCTACTGTGTTTCCTATGGGGTCCAAACAGTGAGCTTGCTTAGAACAAAAGAACTGTGCTTCCTACACACATGGACCATATCTAGTTCAACTCTGCTTAGGAAACTGACAAGAACAGTAGCTCCTATACAGTCCAATACACTGTACTTGGTGGGAACAGACGCGAATGCTATTTGCACTGTGTATGGCATTTGGAGCGCAGTAGTGACTCTCCTTACCAGAAAATAACTGTTGCTCGTAGGACCAAAAACTGCATGTGACTCAACTCCATTTAGGACTGGGAAACAAACGCGAGCTCGCCTTACAAGAAACACACTCTGCTTTAGATAAAAGAGCACTCTTCTACTCTACTTGTTTCCTATAGGGCCATAACAGTGAGCTTGCTCAGAACAAAAGAACTGTGCTTCCTACACACACGGGCCATATCTAGTTCAACTCTGCTTAGGAAACTGACAAGAACAGTAGCTCCTCTTCAGTCCCATACACTGCACTTGCTGGGAACAGACGCATGTGCTATTTGCACTGTGTATGGCAATGGGAGCGCAATAGTGACTTTCCTTACCAGAAAACAACTCTTGCTCATAGGACCAGAAACTGCATGTGATTCAACTCCATTTAGGACTGGGAAACAAACGCTAGCTTGTCTTACAAGAAACAAACTTTGCTTTTGAGAAAAGAGCACTCTTCTACTCTACTGTGCTTCCTGTGGGGTCTGAACAGTGAGCTTGCTCAGAACAAAAGAACTGTGCTTCCTACACACACGGCCATATCTAGTTCAACTCTGCTTAGGAAACTGACAAGAACAGTAGATCCTCTTCGGTCCAATACACTGTACTTGCTGGGAAGAGACGCCAGTGCTATTTGTCCTGTGTATGGCAATGGCAGCGCAAGAGTGACATTTTTACCATAAAACAACTCTTGCTCGTAGGTCCAGAAACTGCATGTGATTCCACTCCATTTAGGACTGGGAAACAAACGCTAGCTCGCCTTACATGAAACACACTCTGCTTTTGAGAAAAGAGCACTCTTCTACTCTACTGGGTTGCCTATGGGGTCCGAACAGTGAGCTTGCTCAGAACAAAAGAACTGTGCTTCCTACACACGGGCCATATCTAGTTCAACTCTGCTTAGGAAACTGACAAGAACAGTAGCTCTTCTTCAGTCCAATACACTGTATTGCGGGGAACAGACGCGAGTGCTATTTGCACTGTGTATGGCAATTGGAGCACAATAGTGACTCTCCTTACCAGAAAACAACTCTTGCTCGTAGGACCAAAAACTGCATGTGACTCAACTCCATTTAGGACTGGGAAACAAACGCGAGCTCGCCTTACAAGAAACACACTCTGCTTTAGATAAAAGAGCACTCTTCTACTCTACTTGTTTCCTATAGGGCCATAACAGTGAGCTTGCTCAGAACAAAAGAACTGTGCTTCCTACACACACGGGCCATATCTAGTTCAACTTTGCTTAGGAAACTGGCAAGAACAGTAGCTCCTCTTCAGTCCCATACACTGCACTTGCTGGGAACAGACGCATGTGCTATTTGCACTGTGTATGGCAATGGGAGCGCAATAGTGACTTTCCTTACCAGAAAACAACTCTTGCTCATAGGACCAGAAACTGCATGTGATTCAACTCCATTTAGGACTGGGATACAAACGCTAGCTTGTCTTACAAGAAACAAACTTTGCTTTTGAGAAAAGAGCACTCTTCTACTCTACTGGGTTGCCTATGGGGTCCGAACAGTGAGCTTCCTCAGAAGAAAAGAACTGTGCTTCCTACACACGGGCCATATCTAGTTCAACTCTGCTTAGGAAACTGACAAGAACAGTAGCTCTTCTTCAGTCCAATACACTGTCCTTGCGGGGAACAGACGCGATTGCTATTTGCACTGTGTATGGCAATTGGAGCACAATAGTGACTCTCCTTACCAGAAAACAACTCTTGCTCGTAGGACCAAAAACTGCATGTGACTCAACTCCATTTAGGACTGGGAAACAAACGCGAGCTCGCCTTACAAGAAACACACTCTGCTTTAGATAAAAGAGCACTCTTCTACTCTACTTGTTTCCTATAGGGCCATAACAGTGAGCTTGCTCAGAACAAAAGAACTGTGCTTCCTACACACACGGGCCATATCTAGTTCAACTTTGCTTAGGAAACTGACAAGAACAGTAGCTCCTCTTCAGTCCCATACACTGCACTTGCTGGGAACAGACGCCAGTGCTATTTGCACTGTGTATGGCAATGGGAGCGCAATAGTGACTTTCCTTACCAGAAAACAACTCTTGCTCATAGGACCAGAAACTGCATGTGATTCAACTCCATTTAGGACTGTGAAACAAACACTAGCTCGCCTTAAAAGAAACACACTCTACTTTAGAGAAAAGAGCACTCTTCTACTCTACTGTATTTCCTAAGAAGTCCGAACAGTGAACTTGCTCAGAACAAAAGAACTGTGCTTCCTAGACACAGGGCCATATCTAGTTCAATTCTGCTTACGAACCTGACAAGAACAGTAGATCCTCTTCAGTCCAATACACTGTACTTGCTGGGAACAGATGCCAGTGCTATTTGTCCTGTATATGGCAATGGCAGCGCAATATTGACTCTTATTACCAGAAAACAACTCTTGCTCGTAGGACCAGAAACTGCATGGGATTCAACTCCATTTAGGACTGGGAAACAAACGCTAGCACTCCTTACAAGAAACACACTCTGCTTTAGAGAAAAGAGCACTCTTATACTCTACTGTGTTTCCTATGGTGTCCAAACAGTGAGCTTGCTCAGAATAAAAGAACTGTGCTTCCTACACACACTGACCCTATCTAGTTCAACTCTGCTTGGGAAACTGACAAGAACAGTAGCTCCTCTGCAGTCCGATACACTGTACTTGCTGGGAACAGACGCGAGTGCTATTTGCACAGTGTAAGGCAATGGGAGCGCAATAATGACTTTCCTTACCAGAAAACAACTCTTGCTCGTAGGACCAGAAACTGCATGTGATTCAACTCCATTTAGGACTGGGAAACAAACGCTAGCTTGCCTTACAAGAAACACACTCTGCTTTTGAGAAAAGAGCACTCTTCTACTCTACTGTGTTTCCTATGGGGTCCAAACAGTGAGCTTGCTTAGAACAAAAGAACTGTGCTTCCTACACACATGGACCATATCTAGTTCAACTCTGCTTAGGAAACTGACAAGAACAGTAGCTCCTATACAGTCCAATACACTGTACTTGGTGGGAACAGACGCGAATGCTATTTGCACTGTGTATGGCATTTGGAGCGCAGTAGTGACTCTCCTTACCAGAAAATAACTGTTGCTCGTAGGACCAAAAACTGCATGTGACTCAACTCCATTTAGGACTGGGAAACAAACGCGAGCTCGCCTTACAAGAAACACACTCTGCTTTAGATAAAAGAGCACTCTTCTACTCTACTTGTTTCCTATAGGGCCATAACAGTGAGCTTGCTCAGAACAAAAGAACTGTGCTTCCTACACACACGGGCCATATCTAGTTCAACTCTGCTTAGGAAACTGACAAGAACAGTAGCTCCTCTTCAGTCCCATACACTGCACTTGCTGGGAACAGACGCATGTGCTATTTGCACTGTGTATGGCAATGGGAGCGCAATAGTGACTTTCCTTACCAGAAAACAACTCTTGCTCATAGGACCAGAAACTGCATGTGATTCAACTCCATTTAGGACTGGGAAACAAACGCTAGCTTGTCTTACAAGAAACAAACTTTGCTTTTGAGAAAAGAGCACTCTTCTACTCTACTGTGCTTCCTATGGGGTCTGAACAGTGAGCTTGCTCAGAACAAAAGAACTGTGCTTCCTACACACACGGCCATATCTAGTTCAACTCTGCTTAGGAAACTGACAAGAACAGTAGATCCTCTTCAGTCCAATACACTGTACTTGCTGGGAAGAGACGCCAGTGCTATTTGTCCTGTGTATGGCAATGGCAGCGCAAGAGTGACATTTTTACCATAAAACAACTCTTGCTCGTAGGTCCAGAAACTGCATGTGATTCCACTCCATTTAGGACTGGGAAACAAACG
Organism: Peromyscus eremicus; assembly: GCF_949786415.1. NCBI lineage: Eukaryota > Metazoa > Chordata > Mammalia > Rodentia > Cricetidae > Peromyscus > Peromyscus eremicus. Next base: position 12,626 of record NW_026735284.1, on the reverse strand, counting down.
CTAGCTCGCCTTACATGAAACACACTCTGCTTTTGAGAAAAGAGCACTCTTCTACTCTACTGGGTTGCCTATGGGGTCCGAACAGTGAGCTTGCTCAGAACAAAAGAACTGTGCTTCCTACACACGGGCCATATCTAGTTCAACTCTGCTTAGGAAACTGACAAGAACAGTAGCTCTTCTTCAGTCCAATACACTGTATTGCGGGGAACAGACGCGAGTGCTATTTGCACTGTGTATGGCAATTGGAGCACAATAGTGACTCTCCTTACCAGAAAACAACTCTTGCTCGTAGGACCAAAAACTGCATGTGACTCAACTCCATTTAGGACTGGGAAACAAACGCGAGCTCGCCTTACAAGAAACACACTCTGCTTTAGATAAAAGAGCACTCTTCTACTCTACTTGTTTCCTATAGGGCCATAACAGTGAGCTTGCTCAGAACAAAAGAACTGTGCTTCCTACACACACGGGCCATATCTAGTTCAACTTTGCTTAGGAAACTGGCAAGAACAGTAGCTCCTCTTCAGTCCCATACACTGCACTTGCTGGGAACAGACGCATGTGCTATTTGCACTGTGTATGGCAATGGGAGCGCAATAGTGACTTTCCTTACCAGAAAACAACTCTTGCTCATAGGACCAGAAACTGCATGTGATTCAACTCCATTTAGGACTGGGATACAAACGCTAGCTTGTCTTACAAGAAACAAACTTTGCTTTTGAGAAAAGAGCACTCTTCTACTCTACTGGGTTGCCTATGGGGTCCGAACAGTGAGCTTCCTCAGAAGAAAAGAACTGTGCTTCCTACACACGGGCCATATCTAGTTCAACTCTGCTTAGGAAACTGACAAGAACAGTAGCTCTTCTTCAGTCCAATACACTGTCCTTGCGGGGAACAGACGCGATTGCTATTTGCACTGTGTATGGCAATTGGAGCACAATAGTGACTCTCCTTACCAGAAAACAACTCTTGCTCATAGGACCAAAAACTGCATGTGACTCAACTCCATTTAGGACTGGGAAACAAACGCTAGCTCGCCTTACAAGAAACACACTCTGCTTTTGAGAAAGGAGCACTCTTCTACTCTACTGTGTTTCCTACAGGGCCAGAACAGTGAGCTTGCTCAGAACAAAAGAACTGTGCTTCCTACACACACGGCCATATCTAGTTCAATTCTGCTTACGTACCTGACAAGAACAGTAGATCCTCTTCAGTCCAATACACTGTATTTGCTGGGAACAGACGCCAGTGCTATTTATCTTGTGTATGGCAATGGCAGCGCAATATTGACTCTTCTTACCAGAAAACAATTCTTGCTCGTAGGACCAGAAACTGCATGGGATTCAACTCCATTTAGGACTGGGAAACAAACGCTAGCTCTCCTTACAAAAAACAGACTCTGCTTTTGAGAAAAGAGCACTCTTCTACTCTACTGTGTTTCCTATGGGGTCCAAACAGTGAGCTTGCTCAGAATAAAAGAACTGTGCTTCCTACACACACCGACCATATCTAGTTCAACTCTACTTAGGAAACTGACAAGAACAGCAGCTCCTCTTCAGTCCGAAACACTGTACTTGCTGGGAAAAGACGCCAGTGCTATTTGTCCTGAGTATGGCAATGGCAGCACAATACTGACTCTTCTTACCATAAAACAACTCTTGCTCGTAGGACCAGAAACTGCATGTGATTCAACTCTATTTAGGACTGGGAAACAAACGCTAGCTGGCCTTACAAGAAACACACTCTGCTTTAGAGAAAAGAGCACTCTTCTACTCTACTGTGTTTATTATAAGGCCTGAACAGTGAGCTTGCTCAGAACAAAAGAACTGTGCTTCCTACACACACACCCATTTCTAGTTCAATTCTGCTTAGGAACCTGACAAGAACAGTAGATCCTCTTCAGTCCAATACACTGTACTTGCTGGGAACATACGCGAGTGCTATTTGCACTGTGTATGGCAATTGGAGCACAATAGTGACTCGTCTTACCAGAAAAGAACGCTTGCTGGTAGGACAAAAAACTGCATGTGACTCAACTCCATTTAGGACTGGGAAACAAACTCTAGCTCGCTTTACAAGAAACACACTCTGCTTTTGAGAAAAGAGCACTCTTCTACTCTACTGTGTTTCCTATAGGGCCAGAACAGTGAGCTTGCTCAGAAAAAAAGAACTGTGCTTCCTACACACACGGGCCATATCTAGTTCAACTCTGCTTAGGAAACTGACCAGAACAGTAGCTCCTCTTCAGTCCGATTCACTGTACTTGCTGGGAACAGACGCCAGTGCTCTTTGCACTGTGTATTGCAATGGGAGCACAATAGTGAATTTCCTTACCAGAAAACAACTCTTGCTGGTAGGACCAGAAACTGCATGTGATTCATCTCCATTTAGGACTGGGAAACAAATGCTAGCTCGCCTTACATGAAACACATTCTGCTTTTGAGAAAAGAGCACTCTTCTACTCTACTGTGTTTTCTATGGGGTCCGAACAGTGAGCTTGCTCAGAACAAAAGAACTGTGCTTCCTACACACGGGCCATATCTAGTTCAACTCTTCTTAAGAAACTGAGAAGAACAGTAGCTCCTCTTCAGTCCAATACACTGTACTTGCTGGGAACAGACGGGAGGGCTATTTGCACTGTGTATGGCAATGGGATCGCAATAGTGACTTTCCTTACCAGAAAACAAATCTTGCTCGTAGGACCAGAAACTGCATGTGATTCAACTCCATTTAGGACTGGGACACAAACGCTAGCTCGCCTTACGAGAAACTCACTCTGCTTTTGAGAAAAGAGCACTCTTCTACTCTACTGTTTTTCCTATGGGGTCCGAACAGTGAGATTGCTCAGAACAAAAAAACTGTGCTTCCTACACACACGGCCATATCTAGTTCAAGTCTGCTTTGGAAACTGACAAGAACAGTAGCTCCTCTTCAGTCCGATACACTGTACTTGCTGGGAACAGACGTGAGTGCTATTTGCACTGTGTATGGCAATGGGAGCACAATAGTGACTTTCCTTACCAGAAAACAACTCTTGCTCGTAGGACCAGAAACTGCATGTGATTCAACTCCATTTAGGACTGGGAAACAAACGCTAGCTTGTCTTACAAGAAACAAACTTTGCTCTTGAGAAAAGAGCACTCTTCTACTTTACTGTGCTTCCTATGGCGTCCGAACAGTGATCTTGCTCAGAACAAAAGGACTGTGCTTCCTACACACACGGCCATATCTAGTTCAACTCTGCTTTGGAAACTGACAAGAACAGTAGATCCTCTTCAGTCCAATACACTGTACTTGCTGGGAAGAGACGACAGTGCTATTTGTCCTGTGTATGGCAATGGCAGCGCAAGAGTGACTATTCTTACCATAAAACAATTCTTGCTCGTAGGAGCAGAAACTACATGTGATTCCACTCCATTTAGGACTGGGAAACAAACGCTAGCTCGCCTTACTTGAAACACACTCTGCTTTTGAGAAAAGAGCAGTCTTCTATTCTACTGTGTTGCCTATGGTGTCCGAACAGTGAGCTTGCTCAGAACAAAAGAACTGTGCTTCCTACACAAACTGGCCATATCTAGTTCAGCTCTGCTTAGGAAACTGACAAGAACAGTAGCTCTTCTTCAGTCCAATACACTGTACTTGCGGGGAACAGACGTGAGTGCTATTTGCACTGTGTATGGCAATTGGAGCACAATAGTGACTCGTCTTACCAGAAAACAACTCTTGCTCGTAGGACAAAAAACTGCATGTGACTGAACTCCATTTAGGACTGGGAAACAAACGCTAGCTCGCCTTCCAAGAAACACACTCTGCTTTTGAGAAAAGAGCACTCTTCTATTCTACTGTGTTTCCTATGTGTTCCGAACAGTGAGCTTGCTCAGAACAAAAAAACTGTGCTTCCTACACACAGGGCCACATCTAGTTCAAGTCAGCTTAGGAACCTGACAAGAACAGTAGCTCCTGCTCAGTCCAATACACTGTACTTGCTGGGAACAGACGCCAGTGCTATTTGTCCTGTGTATGGCAATGGCAGCACAATAGTGACTCTTCTTACCAGAAAACAACTCTTCCTCGGAGGACCAGAAACTGCATGGGATTCAACTCCATTTAGGACTGGGAAACAAACGCTAGCTCGCCTTACAAGAAACACACTCTGCTTTTGAGAAAAGAGCACTCTTCTACATTACTGTGTTTCCTATGGGGTCCAAACAGTGAGTTTGCTCAGAACAAAAGAACTGTGCTTCATACACACACGGGACATATCTGGTTCAACTCTGCTTAGGAAACTGACAAGAACAGTAGCTTCTTTTCAGTCCGATACACTGTAATTGCTGGGTACAGACGCGAGTGCTATTTGCACTGTGTATGACAATGGGAGCGCAATAGTAACTTTCAATACCAGAAACAACTCTTGCTCGTAGGACATGAATCTGCATGTGATTGAACTCCATTTATGTCTGGGAAACAAATGCTAGCTCGCCTTACAAGAAACACACTCTGCTTTTGAGAAAGGAGCACTCTTCTACTCTACTGTGTTTCCTATGGGGTCCAAACAGTGAGCTTGCTCAGAACAAAAGAACTGTGATTCCTACACACACCGACCATATCTAGTTCAACTCTACTTAGGAAATTGACAAGAACAGTAGCTCCTCTTCAGTCCCAAACACTGTACTTGCTGGGAACAGACGCCAGTGCTATTTGTCCTGTGTATGGCAATGGAAGCACAATACTTACTCTTCTTACCATAAAACAACTCTTGCTCATAGGACCAGAAACTGCATGTGATTCAACTCTATTTAGGACTAGGAAACAAACGCTAGCTGGCCTTACAAGAAACACACTCTGCTTTAGAGAAAAGAGCACTCTTCTACTCTACTGTGTTTATTATAAGGCCTGAACAGTGAGCTTGCTCAGAACAAAAGAACTGTGCTTCCTACACACACACCCAATTCTAGTTCAATTCTGCTTAGGAACCTGACAAAAACAGTAGATCCTCTTCAGTCCAATACACTGTACTTGCTGGGAACATACGCGAGTGCTATTTGCACTGTGTACGGCAATTGGAGCACAATAGTGACTTGTCTTACCAGAAAAGAACGCTTGCTCGTAGGACAAAAAACTGCATGTGACTCAACTCCATTTAGGACTGGGAAACAAACTCTAGCTCGCTTTACAAGAAACACACTCTGCTTTTGAGAAAAGAGCACTCTTCTACTCTACTGTGTTTCCTATAGGGCCAGAACAGTGAGCTTGCTCAGAAAAAAGAACTGTGCTTCCTACACACACGGGCCATATCTAGTTCAACTCTTCTTAAGAAACTGAGAAGAACAGTAGCTCCTCTTCAGTCCAATACACTGTAGTTGCTGGGAACAGACGGGAGGGCTATTTGCACTGTGTATGGCAATGGGATCGCAATAGTGACTTTCCTTACCAGAAAACAAATCTTGCTCGTAGGACCAGAAACTGCATGTGATTCCACTCCATTTAGGACTGGGAAACAAATGCTATCTCGCCTTACATGAAACACACTCTGCTTTTGAGAAAAGAGCACTCTTCTACTCTACTGGGTTGCCTATGGGGTCCGAACAGTGAGCTTGCTCAGAACAAAAGAACTGTGCTTCCTACACACGGGCCATATCTAGTTCAACTCTGCTTAGGAAACTGACAAGAACAGTAGCTCTTCTTCAGTCCAATACAGTGTCCTTGCGGGGAACAGACGCGAGTGCTATTTGCACTGTGTATGGCAATTGGAGCACAATAGTGACTCTCCTTACCAGAAAACAACTCTTGCTCGTAGGACCAAAAACTGCATGTGACTCAACTCCATTTAGGACTGGGAAACAAACGCGAGCTCGCCTTACAAGAAACACACTCTGCTTTTGAGAAAAGAGCACTCTTCTACATTACTGTGTTTCCTATGGGGTCCAAACAGTGAGCTTGCTCAGAACAAAAGAACTAAGCTTCCAACATACACGGGACATATCTCGTTCAACTCTGCTTAGGAAACTGACAAGAACAGTAGCTTCTCTTCAGTCCAATACACTGTACTTGCTGGGAACAGACGCGAGTGCTATTTGCACTGTGTATGACAAAGGGAGCGCAATAGTTACTTTCCATACCAGAAAACAACTCTTGCTCGTAGGACCAGAACCTGCATGTGATTGAACTCCATTTATGGCTGGGAAACAAACGCTAGCTCGCCTTACAAGAAACACACTCTGCTTTTGAGAAAGGAGCACTCTTCTACTCTACTGTGTTTCCTACAGAGCCAGAACAGTGAGCTTGCTCAGAACAAAAGAACTGTGCTTCCTACACACACGGCCATATCTAGTTCAATTCTGCTTACGTACCTGACAAGAACAGTAGATCCTCTTCAGTCCAATACACTGTATTTGCTGGGAACAGACGCCAGTGCTATTTATCTTGTGTATGGCAATGGCAGCGCAATATTGACTCTTCTTACCAGAAAACAATTCTTGCTCGTAGGACCAGAAACAGCATGGGATTCAACTCCATTTAGGACTGGGAAACAAACGCTAGCTCTCCTTACAAAAAACAGACTCTGCTTTTGAGAAAAGAGCACTCTTCTACTCTACTGTGTTTCCTATGGGGTCCAAACAGTGAGCTTGCTCAGAATAAAAGAACTGTGCTTCCTACACACACCGACCATATCTAGTTCAACTCTACTTAGGAAACTGACAAGAACAGTAGCTCCTCTTCAGTCTGAAACACTGCACTTGCTGGGAACAGACGCCAGTGCTATTTGTCCTGTGTATGGCAATGGCAGCACTATACTCACTCTTCTTACCATAAAACAATTCTTGCTCGTAGGACCAGAAACTGCATGTGATTCAACTCTATTTAGGACTGGGAAACAAACACTAGCTGGCCTTACAAGAAACACACTCTGCTTTAGAGAAAAGAGCACTCTTCTACTCTACTGTGTTTATTATAAGGCCTGAACAGTGAGCTTGCTCAGAACAAAAGAACTGTGCTTCCTACACACACACCCATATCTAGTTCAATTCTGCTTAGGAACCTGACAAGAACAGTAGATCCTCTTCAGTCCAATACACTGTACTTGCTGGGAACATATGCCAGTGCTATTTGCACTGTGTATGGCAATTGGAGCACAATAGTGACTCGTCTTACCAGAAAAGAACGCTTGCTGGTAGGACAAAAAACTGCATGTGACTCAACTTCATTTAGGACTGGGAAACAAACTCTAGCTCGCTTTACAAGAAACACACTCTGCTTTTGAGAAAAGAGCACTCTTCTACTCTACTGTGTTTCCTATAGGGCCAGAACAGTGAGCTTGCTCAGAAAAAAGAACTGTACTTCCTACACACACGGCCATATCTAGTTCAACTCTGCTTAGGAAACTGACAAGAACAGTAGATCCTCTTCAGTCCAATACACTGTACTTGCTGGGAAGAGACGCCAGTGCTATTTGTCCTGTGTATGGCAATGGCAGCACAAGAGTGACTATTCTTACCATAAAACAACTCTTGCTCGTAGGAGCAGAAACTGCATGTGATTCCACTCCATTAAGGACTGGGAAACAAACGCTAGCTCGCCTTTCTTGAAACACACTCTGCTTTTGAGAAAAGAGCAGTCTTCTATTCTACTGTGTTGCCTATGGGGTCCGAACAGTGAGCTTGCTCAGAACAAAAGAACTGAGCTTCCTACACAAACTGGCCAATTCTAGTTCAGCTCTGCTTAGGAAACTGACAAGAACAGTAGCTCTTCTTCAGTCCAATACACTGTACTTGCGGGGAACAGACGCGAGTGCTATTTGCACTGTGTATGTCAATTGGAGCACAATAGTGAGTCGTCTTACCAGAAAACAACTCTTGCTCGTAGGACAAAAAACTGCATGTGACTGAACTCCATTTAGGACTGGGAAACAAATGCTAGCTCGCCTTCTAAGAAACACACTCTGCTTTTGAGAAAAGAGCACTCTTCTATTCTACTGTGTTTCCTATGTGTTCCGAACAGTGAGCTTGCTCAGAACAAAAAAACTGTGCTTCCTACACACAGGGCCACATCTAGTTCAAGTCTGCTTAGGAACCTGACAAGAACAGTAGCTCCTGCTCAGTCCAATACACTGTACTTGCTGGGAACAGACGCCAGTGCTATTTGTCCTGTGTATGGCAATGGCAGCACAATAGTGACTCTTCTTACCAGAAAACAACTCTTCCTCGGAGGACCAGAAACTGCATGGGATTCAACTCCATTTAGGACTGGGAAACAAACGCTAGCTCGCCTTACAAGAAACACACTCTGCTTTTGAGAAAAGAGCACTCTTCTACATTACTGTGTTTCCTATGGGGTCCAAACAGTGAGTTTGCTCAGAACAAAAGAACTGTGCTTCATACACACACGGGACATATCTGGTTCAACTCTGCTTAGGAAACTGACAAGAACAGTAGCTTCTTTTCAGTCCGATACACTGTACTTGCTGGGAACAGACGCGAGTGCTATTTGCACTGTGTATGACAATGGGAGCGCAATAGTAACTTTCCATACCAGAAACAACTCTTGCTCGTAGGACATGAATCTGCATGTGATTGAACTCCATTTATGTCTGGGAAACAAACGCTAGCTCGCCTTACAAGAAACACACTCTGCTTTTGAGAAAGGAGCACTCTTCTACTCTACTGTGTTTCCTATGGGGTCCAAACAGTGAGCTTGCTCAGAACAAAAGAACTGTGATTCCTACACACACCGACCATATCTAGTTCAACTCTACTTAGGAAACTGACAAGAACAGTAGCTCCTCTTCAGTCCCAAACACTGTACTTGCTGGGAACAGACGCCAGTGCTATTTGTCCTGTGTATGGCAATGGAAGCACAATACTTACTCTTCTTACCATAAAACAACTCTTGCTCGTAGGACCAGAAACTGCATGTGTTCAACTCTATTTAGGACTAGGAAACAAACGCTAGCTGGCCTTACAAGAAACACACTCTACTTTAGAGAAAAGAGCAGTCTTCTACTCTACTGTGTTTATTATAAGGCCTGAACAGTGAGCTTGCTCAGAACAAAAGAACTGTGCTTCCTACACACACACCCAATTCTAGTTCAATTCTGCTTAGGAACCTGACAAAAACAGTAGATCCTCTTCAGTCCAATACACTGTACTTGCTGGGAACATACGTGAGTGCTATTTGCACTGTGTACGGCAATTGGAGCACAATAGTGACTCGTCTTGCCAGAAAAGAACGCTTGCTCGTAGGACAAAAAACTGCATGTGACTCAACTCCATTTAGGACTGGGAAACAAACTCTAGCTCGCTTTACAAGAAACACACTCTGCTTTTGAGAAAAGAGCACTCTTCTACTCTACTGTGTTTCCTATAGGGCCAGAACAGTGAGCTTGCTCAGAAAGAAGAACTGTGCTTCCTACACACACGGGCCATATCTAGTTCAACTCTTCTTAAGAAACTGAGAAGAACAGTAGCTCCTCTTCAGTCCAATACACTGTACTTGCTGGGAACAGACGGGAGGGCTATTTGCACTGTGTATGGCAATGGGATCGCAATAGTGACTTTCCTTACCAGAAAACAACTCTTGCTCGTAGGACCAGAAACTGCATGTGATTCAACTCCATTTAGGACTGGGACACAAACGCTAGCTTGCCTTACAAGAAACTCACTCTGCTTTTGAGAAAAGAGCACTCTTCTACTCGACAGTTTTTCCTATGGGGTCCGAACAGTGAGATTGCTCAGAACAAAAAAACTGTGCTTCCTACACACACGGCCATATCTAGTTCAAGTCTGCTTAGGAAACTGACAAGAACAGTAGCTCCTCTTCAGTCCGATACACTGTACTTGCTGGGAAGAGACGCGAGTGCTATTTGCACTGTGTATGGCAATGGGAGCGCAATAGTGACTTTTCTTACCAGAAAACAAGTCTTACTCATAGGACCATAAACTGCATGTGATTCAACTCAATTTAGGACTGGGAAACAAACACTTGCTCGCCTTACTAGAAACACACTCTGCTTTTGAGAAAAGAGCACTCTTCTACTCTACTGTGATTCCTATATGGCCAGAACAGTGAGCTTGCACAGAACAAAAGAACTGTGCTTCCTACACACACGGTCCATATCTAGTTCAACTCTGCTTAGGAAACTGACAAGAACAGTAGCTCCTCTTCAGTCCAATACACTGTACTTGCGTGGAACAGACACGAGTGCTATTTGCACTGTGTATGGCAATTGGAGCACAATAGTGACTCGTCTTACCAGAAAACAACTCTTGCTTGTAGGACAAAAAACTGCGTGTGACTCAACTCCATTTAGGACTAGGAAACAAATGCTAGCTCGCCTTCGAAGAAACACACTCTGCTTTTGAGAAAAGAGCACTCTTCTACTCTACTGTGTTTCCTTTGTGTTCCGAACAGTGAGCTTGCTCAGAACAAAAAAACTGTGCCCCCTACACACACGGCCATATCTAGTTCAAGTCTGCTTAGGAAACTGACAAGTACAGTAGCACTTATTCAGTCCAATACACTGTACTTGCTGGGAACAGACGCGAGTGCTATTTGCACTGTGTATGGCAATGGGAGCGCAATAGTGACTTTCCTTACCAGAAAACAACTCTTGTTCGTAGGACCAGAAACTGCATGGGATTCAACATCATTTAGGACGAGGAAACAAACGCTAGCTCGACTTACAAGAAACACACTCTGCTTTAGAGAAAAGAGCACTCTTCTACTCTTCTGTGTTTCCTATGGGGTCCAAACAGTGAGCTTGCTTTGAACAAAAGAACTGTGCTTCCTACACACATGGACCATATCTAGTTCAATTCTGCTTAGGAAACTGACAAGAACAGTAGCTCCTATACAGTCCCATACTCTGTACTTGCTGGGAACAGACGCGAGTGCTATTTGCACTGTGTATGGCATTTGGAGCACAATAGTGACTCTTCTTACCAGAAAACAACTCTTGCTCGTAGGACCAAAAACTGCATGAGACTCAACTCCATTTAGGACTGGGAAACAAACGCGAGCTCACCTTACAAGAAACACACTTTGCTTTAGAGAAAAGAGCACTCTTCTACTCTACTGTGTTTCCTAGAGGGCCAGAACAGTGAGCTTGCTCAGAACAAAAAAACTGTGCTTCCTACACACACGGGCCATATCTAGTTCAACTCTGCTTAGGAAACTGACAAGAACAGTAGCTCCTCTTCAGTCCAATACACTGTACTTTCTGGGAACAGACTCGAGTGCTATTTGCACTGTGTATGGCAATGGGAGCACAATAGTAACTTTCCTTACCAGAAAACAACTCTTGCTCGTAGGATCAGAAACTGCATGTGATTCAAGTCCATTTAGGACTGGGAAACAAACGCTAGCTTGTCTTACAAGAAACACACTCTCTTTTGAGAGAAGAGCACTCTACTACTCTACTGTGTTTCTATAGGGCCAGAACAGTGAGCTTGCTCAGAAAAAAGAACTGTGCTTCCTACACACACGGCCATATCTAGTTCAACTCTTCTTAAGAAACTGAGAAGAACAGTAGCTCCTCTTCAGTCCAATACACTGTACTTGCTGGGATCAGACGCCAGTGCTATTTTTCCTGTGTATGGCAATTGCAGCGCAATCATGACTATATTTACGATAAAACAACTCTTGCTCATAGGACCAGAAACTGCATGTGATTCCACTCCATTTAGGACTGGGAAACAAACGCCAGCTTGCCTTACAAGAAACACACTCTGCTTTTGAGAAAAGAGCACTCTTCTACTCTACTGTGTTTCCTACGGGGTCCAAACAGTAAGCTTGCTCAGAACAAAAGAACTGTGCTTCCTACACGCACGGACCATATCTAGTTCAACTCTGCTTAGGAAACTGACAAGAACAGTAGCTCCTCCTCAGTCCAATACACTGTACTTTCTGGGAACAGACGCGAGTGCTATTTGCACTGTGTATGGCAATTGGAGCACAATAGTGACTCGTCTTACCAGAAAACAACTCTTGCTTGTAGGACAAAATACTGCATGTGACTCAACTCCATTTAGGACTAGGAAACAAACGCTAGCTTGCCTTCCAAGAAACACACTCTCCTTTTGAGAAAAGAGCACTCTTCTACTCTACTGTGTTTCCTATGGGTTCCGAACAGTAAGCTTGCTCAGAACAAAAAAACTGTGCTTCCTACACACACGGCCATATCTAGTTCAAGTCTGCTTAGGAAACTGACAAGAACAATATCTCCTCTTCACTCCGATACACTGTACTTGCTGGGAAGAGACGCGAGTGCTATTTGCACTGTGTATGGCAATGGGAGCGCAATAGTGACTTTCCTTACCAGAAAACAACTCTTGCTCGTACGACCAGAAACTGCATGTGATTCAACTCCATTTAGGACTGGGAAACAAACACTAGCTCGCCTTACTAGAAACACACTCTACTTTTGAGAAAACAGCACTCTTCTACTCTACTGTGATTCCTATATGGCCAGAACAGTGAGCTTGCTCAGAACAAAAGAACTGTGCTTCCTACACACACGGGCCATATCTAGTTCAATTCTGCTTAGAAAACTGACAAGAACAGTAGCTCCTCTTCTGTCCAATACACTGTACTTTCTGGGAACAGACGCGAGTGCTATTTGCACTGTGTAT